>NC_068432.1:45434704-45514713 GCF_023373465.1 Oncorhynchus keta
TGTCCAAATCGGCTCTAACACCTGTAATGCTGTAATACTGTACGCCTGTAATGCTGTACTCCTGTAATACTGTACGCCTGTAATGCTGTACTCCTGTAATACTGTACGCCTGTAATGCTGTACTCCTGTAATGCTGTAATCCTGTAATATTCTCATGTAATGCTGTACTCATGTAATGCTGTACACCTGTAATGCTGTACTCCTGTAATGCTCTACTTATCTACTCCTGTAATGCTGTACTCCTGTAATGCTGTACTCCTGTAATGCTCTAATCCTGTAATATTCTCCTGTAATGCTGTACTCCTGTAATGCTGTACTCCTGTAATGCTGTACTCCTGTAATGCTGTACGCCTGTAATACTGTACGCCTGTAATGCTGTACTCCTGTAATGCTGTACTTCTCTACTCCTGTAATGCTGTACTCATGTAATGCTGTACGCCTGTAATGCTGTAATACTGTACGCCTGTAATGCTGTACGCCTCTAATGCTGTACTCCTGTAATACTGTAATACTGTACTCCTGTAATGTTGTACGCCTGTAATGCTGTACTCCTGTAATACTGTACGCCTGAAATGCTGTACTCCTGTAATGCTGTACTCCTGTAATCCTGTAATATTCTCCTGTAATGCTGTACTCCTGTAATGCTGTACTCCTGTAATGCTGTACTCCTGTAATCCTGTAATATTCTCCTGTAATGCTGTACTCCTGTAATGCTGTACGCCTGTAATGCTGTACTCCTGTAATGCTGTACTCCTCTACTCCTGTAATGCTGTACTCCTCTACTCCTGTAATGCTGTACTCCTCTACTCCTGTAATGCTGTACTCTTCTACTCCTGTCATGCTGTACTCCTCTACCCCTGTAATGCTGTACTCCTGTAATATTCTCCTCTACTCCTGTAATGCTGTACTCCTGTAATATTCTCCTGTACGCCTCTATTCCTGTAATACTGTAATCCTGTAATGCTGCACTCCTCTACTCCTGTAATATTCTCCTGTACTCCTCTACTCTTGTAATGCTGTACTCCTGTAATACTGTACTCCTGTAATGCTGTACTCCTGTAATATTCTCCTGTACTCCTCTACTCCTGTAATGCTGTACTCCTCTACTCCTGTAATACTGTACTCCTGTAATGCTGTACTCATCTAATCCTGTAATGCTGTACTCCTGTAATACTGTACTCCTGTAATACTGTACTCCTCTACTCCTGTAATGCTGTACTCCTCTACTCCTGTAATACTGTAATGCTGTACTCCTCTAATCCTGTAATGCTGTACTCCTGTAATGCTGTACTCCTGTAATACTGTACTCCTGTAATATTCTCCTATAATACTGTACTCCTGTAATAATGTACTCATTTACTCCTGTAATACTGTACTCCTGTAATATTCTCCTATAATACTGTACTCCTGTAATACTGTACTCCTATAATACTGTACTCCTGTAATATTCTCCTATAATACTGTACTCCTGTAATAATGTACTCATTTACTCCTGTAATACTGTACTCCTGTAATATTCTCCTATAATACTGTACTCCTGTAATACTGTACTCCTATAATACTGTACTCCTGTAATATTCTCCTATAATACTGTACTCCTGTAATACTGTACCCCTATAATACTGTACTCCTGTAATATTCTCCTATAATACTGTACTCCTGTCATCCTGTACTCCTGTAATACTGTACTCCTGTAATATTCTCCTATAATACTGTACTCCTGTCATCCTGTACCCCTGTAATACTGTACTCCTGTCATCCTGTACTCCTGTAATACTGTACTCCTGTAATACTGTACTCCTATAATACTGTACTCCTGTAATATTCTCCTATAATACTGTACTCCTGTCATCCTGTACCCCTGTAATACTGTACTCCTGTCATCCTGTACTCCTGTAATACTGTACTCATGTAATACTGTAAAAACAGCTGTTTGGAGATGGTATGTTATACCATCAATCAATCAAATGATGATGATGATAATTGATGTTATGTCATCACTGCTGCTCATCATTACTGAGGTCAAAAGAAACCGGCGGAAAGAAATGTCTCTTACAATGAATTGAACCATCAGTTAATATGTATTTTATCAATATCTATTTTAGAAGTATGCATGTAGATATATTGTTGAGGTATGTGGAGCATCCTTAGGGTTTCCCATGGTAAAACAACAGCCTTACCTCCACCTGTGTGTTCTGTAGGGCATGGACTACCTGGCGACCAAACGCTACATCCACCGCGACTTGGCCACGCGTAACATCCTGGTAGAGAGTGAGCTGAGGGTGAAGATAGGAGACTTTGGCCTTACCAAGGTCCTGCCTCAGGACAAGGACTACTACACTGTCAGAGAGCCGGGAGAGAGCCCCATCTTCTGGTGAGAAAGATACCACAACTTTTCTCAGCAGTCCGAGGGGAGAATCATACGGTTGTTTCCCTCCAACATCTCTTACTCTTTTGAATGAGTCTGCGTATTTTTTTTCCTGATTTTAAAGTAATCTGGATTTTTCTGACACAATCCTCTATGTATTTATTTTGTGTGTGAGTTTATTTGACTTTGTTGTGTTGAAGGTATGCCCCGGAGTCTCTGACAGAGAGTAAGTTTTCAGTGGGCTCTGACGTGTGGAGCTTTGGAGTGGTCCTCTATGAGCTGTTCAGTGACAAGAACTGCAGTCCTCCGGCAGTACGTATCTTCTTCTGCTCCTCTTCTTCCACCTCACACTTTCACTTTTCATCTGTAATGCTTTGATGCCTCCTCTGTCTGTCAACCTTTCTCTCTTTGATGCCTCCTCTGTCTGTCAACCTTTCTCTCTTTGATGCCTCCTCTGTCTCAGTCAACCTTTCTCTCTTTGATGCCTCCTCTGTCTCAGTCAACCTTTCTCCCTTTGATGCCTCCTCTGTCTCAGTCAACCTTTCTCTCTTTGATGCCTCCTCTGTCTCAGTCAACCTTTCTCCCTTTGATTCCTCCTCTGTCTCAGTCAACATTTCTCGCTTTGATGCCTCCTCTGTCTCTGTCAACATTTCTCGCTTTGATGCCTCCTCTGTCAACCTTTCTCCCTTTGATGCCTCCTCTGTCTCAGTCAACCTTTCTCCCTTTGATGCCTCCTCTGTCTCAGTCAACCTTTCTCTCTTTGATTCCTCCTCTGTCTCAGTCAACATTTCTCGCTTTGATGCCTCCTCTGTCTCTGTCAACATTTCTCGCTTTGATGCCTCCTCTGTCTCAGTCAACCTTTCTCCCTTTGATGCCTCCTCTGTCTCAGTCAACCTTTCTCCCTTTGATGCCTCCTCTGTCTCAGTCAACCTTTCTCTCTTTGATTCCTCCTCTGTCTCAGTCAACATTTCTCGCTTTGATGCCTCCTCTGTCTCTGTCAACATTTCTCGCTTTGATGCCTCCTCTGTCTCAGTCAACCTTTCTCCCTTTGATGCCTCCTCTGTCTCAGTCAACCTTTCTCCCTTTGATGCCTCCTCTGTCTCAGTCAACCTTTCTCTCTTTGATTCCTCCTCTGTCTCAGTCAACCTTTCTCCCTTTGATGCCTCCTCTGTCTCAGTCAACCTTTCTCCCTTTGATGCCTCCTCTGTCTCAGTCAACCTTTCTCTCTTTGATGCCTCCTCTGTCTCAGTCAACATTTCTCGCTTTGATGCCTCCTCTGTCAACCTTTCTCTCTTTGATGCCTCCTCTGTCTCAGTCAACCTTTCTCCCTTTGATGCCTCCTCTGTCTCAGTCAACCTTTCTCTCTTTGATGCCTCCTCTGTCTCAGTCAACCTTTCTCTCTTTGATGCCTCCTCTGTCTCAGTCAACCTTTCTCCCTTTGATGCCTCCTCTGTCTCAGTCAACCTTTCTCTCTTTGATGCCTCCTCTGTCTCAGTCAACCTTTCTCCCTTTGATGCCTCCTCTGTCTCAGTCAACCTTTCTCTCTTTGATGCCTCCTCTGTCTCAGTCAACCTTTCTCCCTTTGATGCCTCCTCTGTCTCAGTCAACCTTTCTCCCTTTGATGCCTCCTCTGTCTCAGTCAACCTTTCTCTCTTTGATGCCTCCTCTGTCTCAGTCAACCTTTCTCTCTTTGATGCTACCTCTTTCTCAGTCAACCTTTCTCTCTTTGATGCCTCCTCTGTCTCAGTTAACCTTTCTCCCTTTGATGCCTCCTCTGTCTCAGTCAACCTTTCTCCCTTTGATGCCTCCTCTGTCTCAGTCAACCTTTCTCTCTTTGATGCCTCCTCTGTCTCAATCAACCTTTCTCTCTTTGATGCATCCTCTGTCAACCTTTCTCTCTTTGATGCCTCCTCTGTCTCAGTCAACCTTTCTCTCTTTGATGCCTCCTCTGTCTCAGTCAACCTTTCTCCCTTTGATGCCTCCTCTGTCTCAGTCAACCTTTCTCTCTTTGATGCCTCCTCTGTCTCAGTCAACCTTTCTCCCTTTGATGCCTCCTCTGTCTCAGTCAACCTTTCTCTCTTTGATGCCTCCTCTGTCTCAGTCAACCTTTCTCCCTTTGATGCCTCCTCTGTCTCAGTCAACCTTTCTCTCTTTGATGCCTCCTCTGTCTCAGTCAACCTTTCTCTCTTTGATGCCTCCTCTGTCAACCTTTCTCTCTTTGATGCCTCCTCTGTCTCAGTCAACCTTTCTCTCTTTGATGCCTCCTCTGTCTCAGTCAACCTTTCTCCCTTTGATGCCTCCTCTGTCTCAGTCAACCTTTCTCTCTTTGATGCCTCCTCTGTCTCAGTCAACCTTTCTCCCTTTGATGCCTCCTCTGTCTCAGTCAACCTTTCTCTCTTTGATGCCTCCTCTGTCTCAGTCAACCTTTCTCCCTTTGATGCCTCCTCTGTCTCAGTCAACCTTTCTCTCTTTGATGCCTCCTCTGTCTCAGTCAACCTTTCTCCCTTTGATGCCTCCTCTGTCTCAGTCAACCTTTCTCCCTTTGATGCCTCCTCTGTCTCAGTCAACCTTTCTCTCTTTGATGCCTCCTCTGTCAACCTTTCTCTCTTTGATGCCTCCTCTGTCTCAGTCAACCTTTCTCTCTTTGATGCTACCTCTTTCTCAGTCAACCTTTCTCTCTTTGATGCCTCCTCTGTCTCAGTCAACCTTTCTCTCTTTGATGCCTCCTCTGTCTCAGTCAACCTTTCTCTCTTTGATGCCTCCTCTGTCTCAGTCAACCTTTCTCTCTTTGATGCCTCCTCTGTCTCAGTCAACCTTTCTCTCTTTGATGCCTCCTCTGTCTCAGTCAACCTTTCTCCCTTTGATGCCTCCTCTGTCTCAGTCAACCTTTCTCCCTTTGATGCCTCCTCTGTCTCAGTCAACCTTTCTCTCTTTGATGCCTCCTCTGTCTCAGTCAACCTTTCTCCCTTTGATGCCTCCTCTGTCTCAGTCAACCTTTCTCCCTTTGATGCCTCCTCTGTCTCAGTCAACCTTTCTCCCTTTGATGCCTCCTCTGTCTCAGTCAACCTTTCTCTCTTTGATGCTACCTCTTTCTCAGTCAACCTTTCTCTCTTTGATGCCTCCTCTGTCTCAGTCAACCTTTCTCTCTTTGATGCCTCCTCTGTCTCAGTCAACCTTTCTCTCTTTGATGCATCCTCTGTCAACCTTTCTCTCTTTGATGCCTCCTCTGTCTCAGTCAACCTTTCTCTCTTTGATGCTACCTCTTTCTCAGTCAACCTTTCTCTCTTTGATGCTACCTCTTTCTCAGTCAACCTTTCTCTCTTTGATGCCTCCTCTGTCTCAGTCAACCTTTCTCTCTTTGATGCTACCTCTTTCTCAGTCAACCTTTCTCTCTTTGATGCCTCCTCTGTCTCAGTCAACCTTTCTCTCTTTGATGCCTCCTCTGTCAACCTTTCTCTCTTTGATGCTGCTTACTGTGGAAAGAGCTTGAATAACACTTGTTATATTCATAATTATGTCTATTGAGACGTTCTTATCCCATTGTGGTCTCTGTACAAGGTTTATAGATAATTCCACTAATGCATTTCTCTTTGCAAATTTGATTAGTTTACCTGCCATCCTGCTGTAATTAACACAGCTTCTACCGCCACTTCCCACTCTCCCCCTACTCCTCCTCCCTCTTCCTCCTTCTCCCTCCCCCTCCTCCCCTCATCCTCCCCCCTCATCATCATCATCCTCCCCCTATTTCTCATCCTGCTCCTCTTTCTCATATCCCCCTCCTCCTGCTCTCCAGGCATTCATGGATAAGATGGGCCGTGACAAGCAGGGTCAGATGATAGTGTATCACCTCATAGATCTCCTGAAGAAAGGATACAGACTGCCTGCTCCCCAGGGATGCCCTGAGGAGGTGAGTCTGTCTGTCTAATTTAGTGTCCCTCTGATTGCAATGTAACCTTGAGCCTACCTCTGTACCCCTCAGATCCAGCACATGATGACCGAGTGCTGGAACATTGACCCAGCCCTACGGCCCACCTTCAAGAAGTTAGCCCAGACCGTGGACATGTTCCGGGACAGTAAGGAGGGCTGAGGAACCCTTCCTGGAGGTCTCTGCTGGAGGGGCCTGGCCCAGCCCACACCGATCACCTGGGTTGTGTTCATTAGGCACCAAACGGACTGAAAGGGATTACCTGGACTTGTCCAATAAGAAACGCTCAGTTTCCTTTTCTGTTGCAAAGCGCTTTGCTACGGTGTGCCCTAATGAATACATCCCTGACGACGCCTCAACTCTAAAAGACGACGACATTGAAGTAACCTGACCCAACCGTCTTCTGGAGCAGAGCGCAGAAAACGGGGGAGTATTACCAATGGCATTCTGGGACAAAGTCTCAAAAATGGTCTACTTTGTGATCAAACCTAGCCACTTTCTCATGGATTCTGGGGATCTCTGAAATGACCATATGCTGTTACTTTGTTGCCGTCATTTCTCCATTTGGAGATGTTTTCACTGTTTGACTTCTTTCAGACTCTCTGACTCTCTCCAGCACAGAACACCCAGCTGTTGATGATGTGTTAACGGCAACACAGAACACCCAGCTGTTGATGATGTGTTAAAGGCAACACAGAACACCCAGCTGTTGATGATGTGTTAACGGCAACACAGAACACCCAGCTGTTGATGATGTGTTAACGGCAACACAGAACACCCAGCTGTTGATGATGTGTTAAAGGCAACACAGAACACCCAGCTGTTGATGATGTGTTAACGGCAACACAGAACACCCAGCTGTTGATGATGTGTTAACGGCAACACAGAACACCCAGCTGTTGATGATGTGTTAAAGGCAACACAGAACACCCAGCTGTTGATGATGTGTTAACGGCAACACAGAACACCCAGCTGTTGATGATGTGTTAACGGCAACACAGAACACCCAGCTGTTGATGATGTGTTAACGGCAACACAGAACACCCAGCTGTTGATGATGTGTTAACGGCAACACAGAACACCCAGCTGTTGATGATGTGTTAACGGCAACACAGAACACCCAGCTGTTGATGATGTGTTAACGGCAACACAGAACACCCAGCTGTTGATGATGTGTTAAAGGCAACACAGAACACCCAGCTGTTGATGATGTGTTAACGGCAACACAGAACACCCATCTGTTGATGATGTGTTAACGGCAACACAGAACACCCAGCTGTTGATGATGTGTTAACGGCAACACAGAACACCCAGCTGTTGATGATGTGTTAACGTCAACACAGAACACCCAGCTGTTGATGATGTGTTAACGGCAACACAGAACACCCAGCTGTTGATGATGTGTTAAAGGCAACACAGAACACCCAGCTGTTGATGATGTGTTAACGGCAACACAGAACACCCATCTGTTGATGATGTGTTAACGGCAACACAGAACACCCAGCTGTTGATGATGTGTTAACGGCAACACAGAACACCCAGCTGTTGATGATGTGTTAACGGCAACACAGAACACCCAGCTGTTGATGATGTGTTAAAGGCAACACAGAACACCCAGCTGTTGATGATGTGTTAACGGCAACACAGAACACCCAGCTGTTGATGATGTGTTAACGGCAACACAGAACACCCAGCTGTTGATGATGTGTTAACGGCAACACAGAACACCCAGCTGTTGATGATGTGTTAAAGGCAACACAGAACACCCAGCTGTTGATGATGTGTTAACGGCAACACAGAACACCCAGCTGTTGATGATGTGTTAACGGCAACACAGAACACCCAGCTGTTGATGATGTGTTAACGGCAACACAGAACACCCAGCTGTTGATGATGTGTTAACGGCAACACAGAACACCCAGCTGTTGATGATGTGTTAACGGCGACACAGAACACCCAGCTGTTGATGATGTGTTAAAGGCAACACAGAACACCCAGCTGTTGATGATGTGTTAAAGGCAACACAGAACACCCAGCTGTTGATGATGTGTTAAAGGCAACACAGAACACCCAGCTGTTGATGATGTGTTAACGGCAACACCGAACACCCAGCTGTTGATGATGTGTTAACGGCAACACAGAACACCCAGCTGTTGATGATGTGTTAACGGCAACACAGAACACCCAGCTGTTGATGATGTGTTAACGGCAACACAGAACACCCAGCTGTTGATGATGTGTTAACGGCAACACAGAACACCCATCTGTTGATGATGTGTTAACGGCAACACAGAACACCCATCTGTTGATGATGTGTTAACGGCAACACAGAACACCCAGCTGTTGATGATGTGTTAAAGGCAACACAGAACACCCAGCTGTTGATGATGTGTTAACGGCAACACAGAACACCCAGCTGTTGATGATGTGTTAACGGCAACACAGAACACCCAGCTGTTGATGATGTGTTAACGGCAACACAGAACACCCAGCTGTTGGTGATGTGTTAAAGGCGACACAGAAGGCACGTGAGGGAAAGCAACACAGAATATGTACTGTACAGTTAGTAAAGGATGTTCAACTGCGTTCTTCCTTAACTCAAGTGGATTATGTCAAACCACATTTCTCTTTTTCACCTAAGGGAAGAACTAATAAAGCAATACTGCTTTTAGAGACACAAAGATGTGGGAGGAAAGAGATGTTTGACAAAGGCTGCAACCTTTATTTCTGTTTTCTCTAAGCACCCGCCAACTTATCGTCGTACCCTGAAATCTTGGGCTCTTGCAAAGTAACATGCAGAAGGAATTTTTGACTTATGTGCTTCCCCTTTTATAATATTCTATAACTTGACGAGTCTAGGATGCCGTGCACTGCCAGTTGGAAAATGTCTTCATTATAGTGTCGCTACATAGCAATATTTGGAATGAGACTGACTAAATGGTGTAGGTGAAAGCATCAACAGACGAGAAGTGCAGAGATGAGGTGGAATTTCAGTTCATGGACATTTAAGTAAGTATGCAGGTAGCCTATTGGTTAGAGCAAACGGTGACAAAACACATAGTGACCTGTCCTGTGACCTGTCCATACAGAGTCATCGTGAAGAACATGCCCATAGAGATGCAATGTAATGCTGTCTTTAATTCTGTCAGAGTGACTCTATGATCTGTAACTGTAAAGCAGCAATGTGGGCTGACAGGCTTTGTTTGTCCCACTACTCTATTGTAATAATGGAGTTTTAGCCAGCGATCATCAACTAGATCCAGAAGCAGGCCGATATGTTTTTTTTTTTTCTTGAGCGGATGGTCAGAGGGTTGGAACATAATTACAAATCATTTGTGAACAGCAACTTGACCTCAAGAAGCAAAAACAGATGTTTGTCTAAAACATAATAATTTCAAACCTTCCTTAAATGTGTATCTGATCACATTGTGTCTATTATGCATGGGAATACAGATTTCCTACAAATTATTTACAACATTTTTGCTCAGAATAAAACCACCCATGGTTCAAATTTGGCCCGCGGGCCGCCAGTTGGGGCACCCTGGTTTAATCTGTCTGCTCGTTTGTTGCTGTCTACCTTTTATTGAATGTTATGGTAGCTGTGCTGACAGTCAGACATGATGCCGTCATGTCACGGTCAGTGTTTTGTGTGAACATGGTTTTTTTTTTTCATTAAAACAAATCATAACATGATCATGAAGAAGTGGGAAGTATTTAGTAAAAAACATATTTTTTATATTTTTATATACAAGCCAGTATTTCCCTGTGTTTGCGTGTTGAACGTAAATCTGCTGCTGTTGAATATCAATAATAATCCAAAGGCTAAATTGATTGTAAACTATCAGCTATTTTATATCAAAGCAGTCAATGTTATTGCAGAACTGGTCAGAAATGGCTTTTGTTGCTTTGGGTAACCTTCATGTTTTTATTTATTTATAAGAGAGCCACTATTAAAGTTGAACTGTAATGTTATTTGGTGGTAGTCATCCTGTCTTGCCTCACATTAAACATATTAGAATTGATCAGTGGCTCGTCTAAGATGCTCACAGTTCCTCCTGAGAGAAACACAGTGAAGATGCTCACAGTTCCTCCTGAGAGAAACACAGTGAAGATGCTCACAGTTCCTCCTGAGAGAAACACAGTGAAGATGCTCGCAGTTCCTCCTGAGAGAAACACAGTGAAGATGCTCACAGTTCCTCCTGAGAGAAACACATGGTGAAGATGCTCGCAGTTCCTCCTGAGAAACACAGTGAAGATGCTCGCAGTTCCTCCTGAGAGAAACACAGTGAAGATGCTCACAGTTCCTCCCGAGAGAAACACAGTGAAGATGCTTTCAGTTCCTCCTGAGAGAAACACAGTGAAGAT
Organism: Oncorhynchus keta; assembly: GCF_023373465.1. NCBI lineage: Eukaryota > Metazoa > Chordata > Actinopteri > Salmoniformes > Salmonidae > Oncorhynchus > Oncorhynchus keta. Next base: position 45,445,363 of record NC_068432.1, read on the forward strand.
GCTCGCAGTTCCTCCTGAGAGAGACACATGGTGAAGATGCTCGCAGTTCCTCCTGAGAGACACAGTGAAGATGCTCACAGTTCCTCCCGAGAGAAACACAGTGAAGATGCTCGCAGTTCCTCCTGAGAGAGACACATGGTGAAGATGCTCGCAGTTCCTCCTGAGAGAAACACAGTGAAAATGCTCGCAGCTCCTCCTGAGAGACAGTGAAGATGCTCGCAGCTCCTCCTGAGCGAGACATGTCTCCTCAATGCCTTACAGGTAAAATACAGGCAATTGTCTTTCATGATCGCTTTGAGACTAAATGGGGTTGAATCGTCATGAGTAAACTAGCTTTGAGGTCTGTCACAGGTACCCCTGGGTAGTGGTGCTAAGTGTAACCGATGTTCTGTAGAAGCGTGGTAGTCTTTGCAATAACCATGATTATGACTGATGGATCAGTGGTTTTACCTCTGGTAGAATGCACGTATAAAATCATTCATTTTTATTAGAATAATAAATATGTTCTTTTGCAATAGCATTATATACATTATTATTATGTTTTAGCTTTTCCATTGAGTGGATGAGACATTTTGACATGGACAAAATGTGATTTCCAAAAGATACTTTATATTGATATTTGATTAGTTTAACATTTTACATACACAACATTTTTTTCTCAGTATTGTAATGGGGTATTTGTGGTGGGTTGTTACATGGTTCATGTCATTCAAACTATTTTATTTCTCAGGGAGGTACAATGATGCTCTTGCTTCAGTAGCAAAGTCATGAATTTAACGATGAGACAATTTGAGCAATTAAAATTAAATATAAACTATTTTCCTTTCACAATATACAGAAAAGTATACAAAGCCGTTTTTAAAGTTCCCCCATCAACAACCCAAACCTTGTGATTATCCGGAAACACTGAAATTAAAATTTAAAACTGCTGTCTCTCACACCCAGTCCATCAACACAGAGAGAAGGTGGAGCTCTCCTCACCCTGTACAGAAAGGAGAATTTAAGCAAAGTTCTCCGTTCTGTACAGGGGGAGCTCCCTCAGCCAGTGTCCACCTCCACTACCTCTGTTCTACCCCTGTCTCACTCAGCACAGACGCCCAATGTCATTCTTTGTGCAACCCTGGTTACAGCACATGCCAGCTAAGCCCAGGGAAAAGTTCCTCTTTTGTCTGTCGCGGCGTGGCCAGTTGATGCTCGGGTTCTTGGCCACTCCTCCCAGCGCTGAAGCCTGGTTCTGAAGCCCCTCGCTGGGGTTGACATCAACCATTAACCCCCTATGGTCTCCCACTCCGCCCAAGAGTGAGAGCAGGTCTGCCAGGGAGGATGAGGAGGAGAGCTGGAGAGGGTGGTCTGCTGCCTGGTCTAGACCATGTCCGTGAGGCCAGTTGATTCTGCTGTCCTCGCCCTCTGTGACATCACTATAGGAACCGGGCTGGAAGGGATCTGGAAGGAGTCAGAGCAGAGGGAGTGGTACAGTTGGTGTTGACACCCGTTAAGATCTCCACTGCATAGACTAATGTGAATACTGGTACAAAGTGAATACATAAAAGGCCTGAAAATCCCTACAAAATACAAAATTAGTTGGGTTCTTTTTTTCTTTCTTTTCCCACCATGTGTTAAGACAACTTAACAATTAATATATGGGAAAATCAGAGGTCCTAGACTGTTTCTGCATGGATAGCAATCTCAGAAACCATGCTGAGTGCCATGCGGACACACCTGGCTAAATTAATTGAAAGAGCTCTGAACAACCGTTGAATAGGAAATTACAAATTAGCCTAACTGACAACAATTAACCTATGATTGCATTTCAATTAGGCTACTTCTCAGTAATCAGGGTACCCTTTTCGTTGAGGCAAAAGTAGGGCACGCTCATTTTCCAATCAAGGAGCTGTCTGTGGTGCTGAAGTGGCATTATCAAGCAGATTAGGTTTCTTCGGCGTTCTCGGACAAAATACTACTTCCAAAAATGTGACTTTCGAAACGTTAGGAAACAACTTTGATTTTAGAATATAGCTACTGTTTTAACTTTAACACAATGGAAATTAATCATGTAGCTCATGTTAAAGTTTTTTTTTAAATCAGCTTTCAAAAACGTTCGCATGAAAGTAACAAGATTATACAGCAGCTGCGAATAAAAGTCCGTTTTACCAGTTCAACATGACCGACGAGTATTTGCGTTTAGAAGACCGTAAATTATGTTTTAGCAGACGTACCCAAGTGTTCATCTAAGGATCTTTTCCAACGGGACCCGCCGCACGTGAAGATAACTGCTCTTATAAACTCTCTGCCGCACAGTTTCACCCCGTAGTCTCGTGATAGGCTTTGAGCGCTCGCACACAAGAACAAACTACCAACACACACAAGGATCACAGTAGTAAGCTTTAGAGGCATTTTCAGTTAAAGAAGTAGAGCTGGTTTCGTTGTAGAGATCAACTGAAGTCGCCCTAGCGTGCAGTCCTGGTGCAAGTGTGAAGAGTTTCTTTAGATGGTGTTGCTACTCTATCAGTCAACGTTTTCTGTCAATGTAGACGTCAGTAGGATATCATGAAGTGACTCTCTCGCTACCATTTGCAGCTTCTTTATAGTCTCTACCCCTCACCATCTTGTGTGCGAGTCATGATATCCTACTCTCCATACACATCAACCTGATGCCAACTCCCCTTCCTCCCCAACATGCTCGCTCACACACGCGCACACATACCACGCATACGCGTACATTGCATACACACCTACGCACGCACACACTTAGATGCGTAATAATTAATGACCTCATATTTTTAGTTTTTCAGTATTCCGAGTATAATTTCTCTCATATGGTAGAATTACAGTGAAATATCTGTGTTTGGGTCGTTGTGGTTCTAGAGAAACAGCTCAGAGCTAAACACCTGAGACTGGCTCCAATCAAATCTTAATCTACAATAAACAACTTGTGTTGTAAATGATGACAGGCTAATAACTGTGTGTGTGTGTGTGTGTGTGTGTGTGTGTGTGTGTGTGTGTGTGTGTGTGTGTGTGAGATGGTACTATGACAGCAGAAAATGAATAATTTCTGTGGAAATGGATACGTTTTTTTCTATTTGAGAAAGTAAACTTTGTCAAGAAATATCAGACCATTGTCTTTTATTCAAGTTAGTGAAAGTATCAGCAGCAGTAATATGATGTACACATACACAATGTGACATCAGTATTGAAAAACAAATGTCCATGAATAGGTTACATACTATGCTCAATGTACTGAGATACAGTGGCTTATAACGCTGCACCACTCGGGATCAATAACTTCTTTAAATGTCCAAATACAATAAAGAGACTCTGAATGTAAAGCGCTGGTACTTTGGCAATACTTGTTAGCCAAAAGAAGGTACATGATATGATATTTATCGTGCACATGTATTAAAATATTAATTAGACTGTTCTTTTTACAAACACTGTGGACAGTTATGCATATGGATGAGTATTGACTTCAACTGGTGAGCAATTGAGGTCACTTGTAATGTGGGCACATTCTAAGGGTTTCTATATCTGGGCACCGTTGGTGTGGATTATTCTAAAACAGTACAGATTCTGATCACAACAATAATTTCTCGTTCACCTCAATAAGTGTCCTTGTTACAGATCCTGTCAGTATCCTGTGTGTATCCTGTGAGTATCCTGTGAGTGTGTTTCTTTTCTCTCCTTCTCCCCTCACAGGTGAAAATCATCACTCCCCAATCAGTCACAAATCATCAATCAGAAGACACACCTCCTCCTGTTTCCTACCCAATTCACCGTTCCTTTCCCTTTGTTCAAAAACCCTGTCCGTTGTTTGCTGTGGAGCTCAATCTCTCTGTAAATGCCATGTCTGTAGGTCTCTGTGTTTCACTCTCTCTTTATGTATTGATCTCTCTTTTGTTTGAGCACCTCCATAGCACTTTGTCATCACCTGTGAGTATTGTTTTTGATTATGGTGTTTGTTTGCTGGTGGGAAAAGGGGGAACCAAGACAAGTCGCCCATGGGCATACACTACCCGTAGGTAAACTTTGTTAGATACCCTAGTTGGAACTGGGCGGACCACCCACTGTATTTTTGGTTAGTTAGCTGTTGTTAAAGTAGGCTAGTCTAGTTTAGGGGTGTTTTTGAATACTTATTATTTCTTTCCTTGGGTCCAGCTCAGCCCCTTTTCCTGCTCACCCCATTACCGTGTGTTTTCCAATAAACCCTGAGTTTGACGGTAGATTTCAGTTGTCGTGGTTATTTCGTTCTCACTTTTACTTTTCACTATTATAATTTGCATGAGTTATGTTACGGGTCTCATTACCATCTCCCCTAGACTGTCGGGCCAAAAGGGATTCGTAACAGTCCTCTATGGATGGGTGGCTGTAATATTTTACCTTCGGAACGATCGGAAACTCAATATCTATCTGGGTATGTTGCTAACCAAGTTTCCAACGTGTATTTAACACTTGCAAGGTCATTTTGAACAGTTTTGGACATCTGAACGTTATGGGAGTTTTTCAGGACAGAGTTTCAGATCATTCCAATCAGTGGAGGCTCCTCTGATGAGGAAGGGGAGGACCATCCTCTTCAGTGAATTTCACAAAAATGGTAAAACATTTAAAAAGTTATCCTTTTTAGATAAAACTACACTAACTATATTCACCATGTTGTACTGCTGCCATGTTGTCATGTGTAGCTGCCGTGCTATGTTGTCTTAGATCTCTGTTTATGTAGTGTTGTGGTGTCTCTCTTGTTGTGATCTGTGTTTTGCCTTATTTTTATTCTTATCCCAGCCCCCGTCCCCACATAAGGCCTTTTGCCTCTTGGTAGGACGTCATTGTAAATAAGAATTTGTTCTTAACCTGTTACTCCTACCCCCTACATTTTCGAACATTCTGTTAAAAATCGCGCAACATTTCAGCGCCCTGCTGCTCATGCCAGGAATATAGTATATGCATATGATTAGTATGTGTGGATAGAAAACACTCAGACGTTTATAAAACTGGTTAAATCACGGCTGTGACTATAACAGAACGTGCGTTTCATCGAAAAGTGCAGGAAAATCTGATCACTGAAAATGGAAAAATATATCCATGCGCGACTTGAACCCATTGATAAAGGTGAACCACGTTTAATGGGGCTGAGGTTGCAATACCTACAGCTTCCACACAATGTCTAGAAAAGAGCGTCTGCTAAATGACGTAAATGTAATGTAAATGTAATGTCTTGTCATTTGCCTACTATTTGTTTCTTGGTCAAACAGACGCAAGGCAGCGCAGTTCTTCCGGTCTCCGACCGGATTGGTTGAGATTTACCCGGACATTATTTCCAGACGGACAGCTAAAGAATATACATCGTCTTGTGATCAATTTGGTCGCTTATTAACGTGTACTAATACCTAAAGTTGCATTACAAAAGTATTTCAAAGTGTTTTGTGAAAGTTTATCGTCGACTTTTTTAATTTTAAAAAATTGTTACGTTATAAGACGCTATTTTTTTTCGTTTATCACACAGTCTTCATAGATCGATATCTAGGCTATATATAGACCGATTTAATCGAAAAAAAGACCCAATAGTGATTATGGGACATCTAGGAGTGCCAACAAAGAAGATGGTCAAAGGTAATGAATGTTTTATATTTTATTTGTGCGGTTTGTGTAGCGACGACTATGCTAATTATTTTGTTTACGTCCCCTGCGGGTCTTTTGGGGTGTTACATGCTATCAGATAATAGCTTCTCATGCTTTCGCCGAAAAGCATTATAAAAATCTGACTTGTTGCCTGGATTCACAACGAGTGTAGCTTTAATTCAATACCCTGCATGTGTATTTTAATGAACGTTTGAGTTTTAACTAGTACTATTAGCATTTAGCGTAGCGCATTTGCATTTCCAGATGTCTAGATGGGACGCCTGCGTGTCAGGTAGGAGCAAGAGGTTAACTGACTTGCCAAGTTAAATAAAGGTTAGATTTAAATTGTTTAAATATATATTCACGTCACCAAATAATTGATTAAAACTGTTTTGCCATGAAAGTCTACAGTAGCCTCAACAGCACTCTGTAGGGTAGCACCATGGTGTAGCCGGAGGACAGCTAGCTTCCGTCCTCCTCTGGGAACATTGACTTCAGTACAAAACCTAGGAGGCTACACAGACTTACACAGTAATTATGACAACTTCCAGAGGACATCCTCCAACCTATCAGAGCTCTTGCAGCATGAACTGCCATGTTGTCCACCCAATCAAAGGATCAGAGAATGAATCTAGTACTGAAAGCACAATCTACAGCTAGCTAGCACTGCTGTGCATAAAATGTGTTGAGTATTTGACTGAAAGAGTGAGAAAGACAATAGTTGAACAGTTTTTAACAAATTGATTTCTTCAAAAATTAAGGAGAAGTAAGAGAGCGAGATAATTCATTGTTTTTTTCAGTTTCACTTAGTTAGCTAACGAATGCAGCTAGCTAGTTAAGCATACTCAAACACCCTGCTCAAACAGAGGGATGCTATCTGGCTATGGCTATCCAACACAACACTGGAACTCTTCCAAGTCAAGGTAAGCTTTCGGTTTTACAAATTTATTGCCATCGGGGCCTGCCGATGTAACTGCTTACTAACTATACACTTTAACGTTACCGCATGATTGTAGCGGGCTTACTAACACATTAGTTCTAGTGGTAGCGTAGTGGTTAGAGCATTGGACTAGTAACCGGAAGGTTGCAAGTTCAAATCCCCGAGCTGACAAGGTACAAATCTGTTGTTCTGCCCATGAACAGGCAGTTAACCCACTGTTTCTAGGCCGTCATTGAAAATAAGAATTTGTTCTTAACTGACTTGCCTAGTTAAATAAAGGTTTAAAAAAATCTTTAACTAATATGGTGACAACGATGTAGGCTATGTAGCAGATATGGTTTGGCTTGGAAAGGTCACATACGCCTGGCTACATACAGCTGATGTGTTGTGCATTGAAGTCCACAAACGAAGGGAAAGGTGAGAGGAGGAGAGCGCATAGATGTGAGGAAAACAACGTGGCTGCTATGAAAGTGAACTGAGTTTACGCGTAATTAGGGCTGTATATGAAAAACTTTTCTTGAACAGAAGTAAACGTAGCGAAACATACCTGAATTTGTCCAATAGAAACTCTCGTTTGCAACTGTTGGAATAATGATTACAGCCTAGATAAAGTAGATGCAGGCAAGAGTGAGCAGGGCGGTATTGAATGTGTCACTGTCTGTCACGTCACATTTTTCTCTCGACCTGTGTGCACATAAGTTGTAAACTTTCATTCATAGGCTAGGTTGTAGCAACCTTATGATGGGTATAGAAAAAATTTGAGTATCATGTTGTAGCCTAAACCTATCAATGTTACTGTACATAGAACTAGGTGAATGGAATATAAATGACAGTCATACACAATGCTGTAGTCGAAATAAGGCCATGATCATGAAGACAAATATTGTCCTCCCTCATCATAAACGGCACGGCACGACTGACACGGATTCTAAACGCAACATAACTGAGGCGAAGACTTGATGAAAATTGATCTTGGGGACAGAGGAGCTTCACTCACTGACTTCCAGGGGTGGAGATCAGAGGTGTGAACAACCCTGAACACCCACCCATGGCAGGACAGTGTCTGTGTCATTTCTCAAAGAGGGAGCTCAGGAAGCTCTTCTTACCTTCTCAATGCTCACGAAGTTGGGCACACCACTTGTAATTTCCAAGTGGCCATGCTCTGAGACCATGATGCTCTCTGCCTCATCTGGGGACACACACAGACAGAAAGTGACATCAATCAGAGAGCAAAGAAAACAAGCAAGGAAAATGTGCATTTTGCTTTCAATGAAGATACTGATATTAAAATGAATATGTGGTGGTCTGGCCCGAGTAATGTTGAAATTACAGCTGCCATAATGTAGTAACTGACTAGAATAATATTGTTTTCTCACGTTCAACTTAGGCTGAGGCTGCATTTCCCACGGTAACCGCCCCCTAGAAGCCAATTCCCCAGAGCAAAACATCTGTATCACATTCTGCATGATGTTTCTTTACCTCTACTTTAAGCACACATTTGTGCTCACCCTCCCTTCACTTTTCTCACTGTCAATCGTGAATGACAATTCTTCAAGTTGCCAACCATTTGATCTCAATCAGTTACATGGGAATATGCATTTAGATCTTGAGTTAAGTACAGTGTTGTTTTGCGTTATGTACACTGAGCGAATTTTAGAGCCGATGACAAACTTGACAAACTGTATCATACCTGTGTTTTGTTTCAATCAAAGCACATATTTTGCCTATGTAACCGATGTGAAATGGCTAGCTAGTTAGCGGGGTGCGCGCTAATAGCGTTTCAATCAGTGACGTCACTCGCGCTGAGACTGGTAGTAGTTGTTCCCCTTGCGGCGGCTTTTGTGGAGCGATGGGTAACGATGCTTCGAGGTTGGCTGTTGGTGGTGTGTGCAGAGGGTCCCTGGTTCAAGCCCAGGTAGGGGCGAGGAGAGGGACGGAACCTATACTTTTACAGCTGTTGTGTTCTGGCCGCATGAGAGAAACATGCGACCGTTCGCACAATCATGCAAAAAATGTCATAAGAAATTAGGTGGCGTTTTTCGTCTTATAGTTACGCTGTGCTATTATGTTCGGTTCAGTTATGTAGAATACTATCGTTAGTATTGTGATCTTGCAGACATTGATTCAGCTTTGATCTAACTTAAACAAGCGCCATTCGCCAGAATACCCTGTTCTCTGGGCAGCCGAGCGAATGGAGCAGAGACTGTGCGTAAACTATAGAATCGTGAAAATGCGCAGAAGTTTAGAATTTTTAGTTATCGGGAACCGACTTCCGGAGAATTGAGAAACGCAGCCACTCTGTTAAATGTATCCATTCAATGACGTTTGAGAACTGGTATTCCTAGCAAGGTTTCTGGTTTTCAGAATGAAAATCAAACTCTTTCTGCTTGAGGCGGTTTTAGTATTGAAATTGGGAGATTTTAATACCATTTCCCCAAACACTGAGCTGAGCCTAGCTGTACTGCGTTGGTCTGGTTACGCATCCACCATCATTTTTGGAACCTTGCTGGAAAGGACAATGTGGAAAATATATCGGAGTGTACACAGTACGTTTCAGGTCAGCTGTCAGTACACGTGGTAAAGAGAGAAGTACGTACTCCCCATGTGGTAGATAAGCGTTCTATACGCCATGTCCATCTGATAGGCCAGAATGAAGCTGAGAGGTATGACGGGGACAGAAAGCCAGCTTCCTCTTATTAATAGCCCTGCTCACGTGGGGATAGAGGTACATTAGACAGTCACAGAGATCAACTAACAGCTAAAACAATCATTCAAACGCGTGAAACCAAACCAATATATATATTTGTGCATGGGTGGGGCACACATTTAGCCTATATTATCAACATGGCTAAGGCTTGTGTTGGCATCCAAAGACAGATTGTTTATTTTATTTTATTTCACCTTTATTTAACCAGGTAGGTTAGCTGAGAACAAGTTCTCATTTACAACTGTGACCTGGTCAAGATAAAGCAAATCTGTTCAACACACAACAACACAGAGTTACACATGGAATAAAACAAACATACAGTCAATTATACAGTAGAAAACAATACTTATAACAATCATGATTTGCTTAAAAACAATTGATATGATTTATTTTTAAATCACACTAGCGAGCTTCACTCAGAACATTATGGGCGAGGGCAACATATTTATACATTTGTTATGACGAAGATGTTGTCGATGGGCAGAAATGACATCTGCGACCTTGCACATGTGACTATTAAACACTTTGAATCTGAAACTACTGAACCATAACCTGTATGTGAATAGCAGGTAATGAACTGTGTACACACATCACACTGCTGTAAATAAAACAGTAGTTTGGCTTTAAAAGTCCACTGCGCTTCACATGAATCAGTTACCCCTCTAATCCTTTAGATCAGTGAGCATCTCACACCTAACAGGTAGGAAATATAGTCACTCAACCCGGCAAGAAACAGCAGTGGTCCTAGGTACATTTCAGAAGAACCAACCATCTGTTAACACTGAAGCTTCCTGCCATTCAGGACCTCTACAGCAGGCGGTGTCAGAGGAAGGCCCTAATAATTGTCAAAGACTCCAGCCACCCAAGTCATAGACAGTTCTCTCTGCTACAGCACGGCAAGCAGTAAAATATAGGTCCAGGAGGCTGCTAAACAGCTTTTACCCCCAAGCCATAAGACTCCTGAACAGCTAATTAAATGGCTACCCAGACCATTCACATTGCCCCCCTTTTACACCACTGGTACTCTCTGTTGCTATCATCTATGCATAGTCACTTTAATAACTCTACATACATGTATCAGATATGAAGGTAAGACCCAGATATAGACAATGTCGAATGAACAATGGTTTAATAATCCAACAGGGACAATAGACAGGTCACTGCAGGCAGGAGTCAGTAAACAAGAGGTGGGGCAAAGGTACCGGGCAATAGACAGGCAATCAGAAACAGGTCAATGCAGACAATGGGTCACTGCAGGCAGGGGTCAGTAAACCAGAGGTGGGGCAAAGGTACCGGACGGCAGGCAATAGACAGGTCAATGCAGACAGGAGTCAGTAAACAAGAGGTGGGGCAAAGGTACCGGACAGCAGGCAATAGACAGGTCACTGCAGGCAGGGGTCAGTAAACAGACAAAGGAGTCAGTCAAGGCAGGGGTCAGTAAACCAGAGGTGGGGCAAAGGTACCGGACGGCAGGCAATAGACAATGCAGACAGGGGTCAAACTGCAAAGGCAGGGGACAGGTCAGTAAACAGTAAACAAGAGGTGGGGCAAAGGTACCGGACGGCAGGCAATAGACAGGTCAATGCAGACAGGAGTCAGTAAACAAGAGGTGGGGCAAAGGTACCGGACGGCAGGCTCAGGGTCAGGGTAGCCAGTGGTCAGGCATGCGGGCTCAGGGTCAGGACAGGCAAGGGTCAAAACCAGGAGGGCGAGAAAAAGAGAGACTGGGAAAAACAGGAGCTAAGACACAAAAACGCTGGTTGACTTGACAAACAAGACAAACTGGCAATGGACAAACAGAGAATACAGGTATAAATACACAGGGGATAATGGGGAAGATAGGTGACACCTGGAGGGGGGAGGAGACAATCACAAAGACAGATCGGGGTGTGACAACATGTACATTTTACCTCAATTACCTCGACTAACCGGTGGCCCCGCACATTGCCTCTGTACCGGTACTCCTTGTATATAGTCTCGCTATTGTTATTTTACTGCTGCTCTTTAATTACTTGTTACTTTTTATTTCTTATTCATATTTTATTTTTAAGTAATCACTGTACCTGTTGTCTTCAGCGCATGTGACTAATACAATTTGATTTGATTTGAAGTGTAAGTCATAACAGCAGCACAACAGTGTCATCATATTGTCATCAACAATATCACTGTCATGATATATGGCATGTTATGTCATGTTATGTCATGTTTATGACAGTATTGTGACACTTATGACATACAGTTCAAACAAAGTGTTACCTCATCTTTTTTGTCCATCTCATCTTCATTAGTCTCTTTATTAACTAAACATACATTTTTCAATGTTATAATTGTATTAAAACATTATCAATCATCTATGTCTAACTATTGAAGAACCCTGGCTTAATGTGAACTAAAATTATGTAGGACTAGAACCCACCCGATGGTGAGACCTAGTTAACTCTATGGAGATCACACCCGAGGGTGAGGCCTAGTTAACTCTGTGGAGAACACACCCGATGGTGAGACCTAGTTAATTCTGTGGAGAACACACCCGAGGGTGAGGCCTAGTTAACTCTGTGGAGGACCCACTCGATGGTGAGGCCTAGTTAACTCTGTGGAGGACCCACCCGATGGTGAGGCCTAGTGTGGCCAGGCTGAAGACGTTTTTGAGGAACTCCCTGGACCAGGCAATCTACATGGCCATTTGCCTCTTATCTGGTTCTGCATCATTGTCTGTGCCTCCATCCGGGCAGGACAGGAACATACTCAGTCAGAGCTCAGGGAACACATCCCAACGTGCAAAACTGGTTCAAATTATGTTATTATGACATCTTTTATGACGTTATACCAAGTAAAAGGATGTAAAAGGACGTTTAGTTGACATCTTTTTAGCAACCAGAAAAATCCGCATTTTTGGTTGTAATCTCGTTCTCTGCTGCAAAACTCTGATCTCAAGGCACACACCCTATAAATGAATAGACTATAGCTAATGTGCATTTCTTTGACACAAATAGCAGGATGTATTTGTTGTTTCAAGAGATGTGAGTGTGAAATGAATGAAAGGAACAAAGAGAGGTGGAGAAACACGTATGAACACCCTTGAACACCAGGCTCTACTGGTGTGACTTCCTCTGTGGGGCATCGTGCCTCCCTGACAATAGATGTAAGAAGAGGGTGATGTGTAGGGGTCAGAGAGAGGGAGGAGACGTATTGATACTCTAGTGACGCAGGACTGGGAGAGTGGAGTGGAACCTGCGGACATCACATCCTGGCTTGGATAGAACTGTGAGTCACTCAATCTAGTTATCATCGCCATCATTATCATGACAATTAAATTATGAGACTGTGGGACGGGACACTAAGACTAAGTGCCTTCAACATATGACAAAGCCTCAGACCTTCAGGGTGGATAAGAAAGGTTGCTGTTTCACCTGTCACCTCAGTGAATATTAAAACAAATTAAACGCATTCTCTAAAAACGGCTGTAAATTTTACATAGCCGGCCTTTAAATGCATTCCCCTCACATCCTTTGAAGGCAGTCAGACACCCTTTGATTCAGTGCTGAGACACACACACTTGGGTCTCGGGATCACTCGACCCCTAGCGCCATCACACTCTTATTCCTAGGTGAACTCTTTGTCGGGTCAAGTATGCTTTTTTTTCTACGTTGTTTCCCGTTTATGGCCGCCATTATCACCCGGAGAGAAGAGACGAGAGAATGCATGACATTTTGTATGACAGCTCTTTATTCCCTAAAAGTCATGTCAAAAGATACCACTTGCTTTATGAAATATGTAGATAGACAATAAGGCTGGCGGTTGATTAGGTTGGAAAAAGTACGATTCAATTGACATTCAAATATGGCAGTATAAAAGGGATGTAAATTATAGTGTGTCATGCGAGGATGATTTTCGTGACAATTATCATTGGTCATTGGTGGCAATACATTAAATATTCTAACAGTAAGTGGCCAAAAACAGAAGGAGCGGGAGACAACATCAAAAATATCAAATGAATATATATAAATAATGTATGCCATTTAGCAGACCCTTTTATCCAAAGAGTCATACCTGCATACATTTTAGGTACAGTGGTCACAACAACCAAACACACTATCTTACTGTTGCAAGCCACATGCTCTACCAACTCATCATCTGAGTACAAAGCACAATGTAATGTATTGACTCCATTCCATTTTTAAAATGCATATGTCAATGTACCTACAACTCTCATTTGTGCAACTCTTCAAACAACAACAATAAACACTCTGAAGGAAGTGTCTGGTGTTGCTGAAAGACAAGGGATGGAGACTGATTGGCTCGTTTTGTGACTTGTTAGTCATCATCAGTCAATTGATTACACAAGCCAGCATGTTACATAACTCTAAATCAATAAAAAAAACTTTCACCTTAAGGAGAAGCACTTAGTTGTGGTGATTAGAGAAGACCACTTGGCTTTTCTTGGGAGTACTACACCGTCTTTGGTATGAAGGCATCAGGCATGTGGCCATTCAGTAACACCTTAACATTATCTTAAAGAAATCATTGGGAAAACATCAAAATCAAGAGCTACTGTTCTGTATTAGTGACTGCAGAGTTCTCGTCAAATACTCAGCTGGTGCTGAGTACGGCTGGAGGTTTGACTCAGAGAATTTAGAATTTATAAACATATGTAACTGCCATTTCCTGCAATCTAGAGCAGAACTGGCCTTAAATGATAACAAATAATAATATATATATATATATATTTAATTTAAACTTATTTTTTTATAGTTGCGCAGCCAGTCCACAAGGTGGCGTAGTGCCCTCTTACCTTCCTTTGGGGAGAACCCTGGAGTCTATATCCTGCAGAATGGGTTGAAATAAGACTACTAACTGTAATCGTTCAAATACTTGTGAGCGTTTGCTATAGCCTGCCTGTAGTGCCAGATGGGCGGGGTTTGCTGCACTTTTGCGATTATTCTACTGGGCCCATGATACAAATAAGCACAGATAAAGTATTTGAAATGATTTCAATTAGTATTTGAGACCAGGTCTAATATACTGGTCTTCAAGATACTGAGGGGGTTGGTGGGGCCATGGGGGTTCTATGTTATCCACATTTTCAAGGGTGATGAGGGCAAATGACCAATCAACTATGAAAGCCATTGTGTCCTCGGGGAGCTAGGATAAGCATCATGTCTTCCCTGAGCGCTGTTAAATCCCCTTAACTGAGCGCTATTAACTCCCCTTAACTGAGCGCTGTTAACTCCCCTTAACTGAGCGCTGTTAACTCCCCTTAACTGAGCGCTGTTAACTCCCCTTAACTGAGCGCTGTTCACTCCCCTTAACTGAGCGCTGTTCACTCCCCTTAACTGAGCGCTGTTCACTCCCCTTAACTGAGCGCTGTTCACTCCCCTTAACTGAGCGCTGTTCACTCCCCTTAACTGAGCGCTGTTCACTCCCCTTAACTGAGCGCTGTTCACTCCCCTTAACTGAGCGCTGTTCACTCCCCTTAACTGAGCGCTATTAACTCCCCTTAACTGAGCGCTATTAACTCCCCTTAACTGAGCGCTATTAACTCCCCTTAACTGAGCGCTATTAACTCCCCTTAACTGAGCGCTATTAACTCCCCTTAACTGAGCTCTATTAACTCCCCTTAACTGAGCGCTATTAACTAACCCTTAACTGAGCGCTATTAACTCTCCTTAACTGAGTGCTGTTAACGCCATTAACTGAGTGCTGTTAACTCAGGGAGTTGCTGCTGCTCCACATATTTTTTTATAGATGGCAACATGAATGGAGCATATGGAGGTGATGGTGTTGTGACGTGAGTGGGAGAGAGCTCATTGGTGGATCTGTCCCGAATATATCACTTCCCAAGTCCAGTCAGGAGGCCTCTCCCTGGGCCGGGGTCACAGAGGGGGAAGTGAAGAGTAATCCAGTGGTAGTGTCCAAAAAATGGTATCCTATTTCGTATATAGTGTACTACTTTTAACCAGGGCCCATAGGGCTCTGATCACAAGAAGTGCACTCGTTAGCAAATAGTGTGCCATTTGGAACACATGGTGCCTTTGGTCAGGTAGTGACATAGAGGACGGCAGGACTCCCGCCTACGCTGCTATTTCTCTGATAACCATCAGACAGCTAGGGAATTCTCATCTGCAGTCATTTCAATGGGTCTGACACGTTAGACCATATGGCCACCAGAAATCGATTTCAGCCTTTGCCACCAACGGCGCCGCGTCATCAAACCGGAGATGGCTTTTAAGGAAGCATCATTTTGTTAATTGAAAAAAAAGCAAACATCACAGATCTGTTGGAAAAAAATATGTGCAGTTAGGATATAAAGTATAGTGTATTTTAAAGGCTTAGACCTTCAGTGGAGTGTGTAATGTATTTTATTAGGTCCTCGTAGGTAGTGGCCCCACTTAACTGTTTATCTACCTCGGAGAGTGCATAGGAGCTCACAAGAGCCTTCTGGCAGACAGGAAACATTCCTTCCATTGTGTACCACATTGGATAACATTGGTGTCTCTGACTAAGGCACGAGGCCAACGTCTGAATCTCTGCAGCTAAGACATATCAAGACCCTTCACCTTCGCCAACTCAGGGCTTAACTGCAAAATCATGCTCAAATGGAGTTGGACGTCACCAAGAGACACCGTTCTTAAAGTCTGCTCTGACTCCCCAGGAAGGGGTGACTCGGCGGGAGAGAGGTGGGCTGAGGAGAGTCGAGGGACAACAGAGGTGTAACATGGAGGTGATGAAGTGGAATGGACGCTGAAATGTGTGGAGGAAGTTCACTGACATTTCCTAAAGGCCGTGTGGAATGATGTCCTTTACTGAGCAGTAAATCAAATGGAAAACTCAACACAGGACCCTCTCAAATAATCAAAACCCGACTCAAACCAATGAGACGACTTTAATTTTAATGTGTTGAGTCTAGTTATGAGCTCTAACTTTTGATTGCTATATGGTTTTCTCATCTCACATTACGTCATACACAGGTAAACAACATGAGCTTTGTGAAAAAGACAGTGGGGGGGGGGGTCAATGACTAGGCCTATCTTAAATGACAGACTAACCATGATAAGTGTAATACTCATCTATTCTATTTCACATTCCTCAGAACATCAGGATCCACATCCCTATAATTTGTAGGCTATATTTAATTCATATTTTGAAAGTGGATGAATTGAAAATGTCAAGTTTCAATCACGCACGATGTACCCATACAAACTGACCATCTCCATTTAATCATCAAGTCATAGACAATAACTTAAAACGTTGTAAGATTCCACAACAATGACCAATGACGTTGTTGAGCATGCGGTCCAATTCAGGCGAGCAGTGAGCCAACAGTCATTTACTTTGATATGACTTGAAAAGACACTCCTCCTCTGCCTGACATGCAATGGGTTTGAAATCCTAACGTAGGAGAGAGGGAGAGGCTTCATGAGCCAGATATCCTTTTAAATTGCCAGGTTGATTCCATCTATTACCATTCCAAGTGTCAGATAGTAATTTACAAAGAGAAGATGGTAACAGTAATGTTCTGATTCTATGCGATCGATTTTGTCCAGAAAATACATGTTTCTTCTCTTCATCTACAGTCATATTAATGTCACCACAGTATTAGACACTTGATAACACAACGGTGTCGGTTAGAAATGTACCCACCACATTTCACAATGATGATGATGATGGTGATGTGGCATATGGTAAATTGTGCAGTACACATGAAAAGCTTCTGAAGAACATGTGCTCTGCTGATGTACCCTACTGCCACATCTCACAAGGACAGTTAGGAGGTGCCAAACGTGTGGTCAACAAATGCCATTGAATATCTTAATCCTCACGAAAACCTGTTGTTTAAAAAAAATACATCTGAGATACAAAAATAATTATAAAGTACATGCATTTACTTCTGAGTCTGAGCAAATTGTACATTACACACTTATACAGAACATGTAGTCTCAGCTGTCATGAAGTCACGATGACATAAAGAATTACTATATGTGATTCATTTTGGGATATGGGACGGTTATATGTAATTATATGGTTAAAGATGCCATACTTGTGGAAAAACATCATAGAATACCTGAATTCCCTCAAAAAACCTGCAGGAAAAATTTCTATCTACATATATTTGTCTCAATCTGAGTAATCCAAATGACCTGAACCAGAGCATAATGCTGAAGCCCCAATCTCGATCTGGAAAGCTTGGGATCAATCAACCAATCATCATTAGTCATTATTTATTACATTTGCGGAGGTAAAAGTGGGGAGAAAGTGGGGGAAAACAGAACAATATTTTACAGTAATAAGTCTGTCACCCACAATGGGCTATTGTCTGATAATGACATTGGTCTGCCACAACCACAGATCACAGGTGCTGATTTCCTCGCAGGCAAAAAAAAAAAAATCAAAAACGTATTGGGCCACAATACGGAGAGAGAAAAAGCTTTTGGTCAAGGCTTGTTGCACAAAAACCACCCCTTTTTAACGATTCCAATCAAATCTGTTTTACACCCTGCTTCAGCCCCGAGCAAACGGAAGCACCTCACTCCATCTTCAAGACGGTGTTACTGTGTTACTGAGATGTTTTAGAATCTAGGGGAAAATACTGAGCATCAATAAAATGTGTGTTACCCAGTGGGCAAAAAATCGTTTAAATGACGTCTTTACAACCAGAAACCAGGCAAAACTGGTTTTTGAAGACGTCATTGGTCATTATTAATGTCATAATGCTGTGATTTCAACAAGTTTTGCCCCAGTTTTACAGCTGAAACTTCTATCCTTTTCCTCCTCCAAGAAACAGATAATGGCCACACATTGTATAGGTTTATACAGGAATCTTTGTTATGGCTTTTGGATTTGTGCAGACAGGCATAACAGACCAGGGCTGTCATCACTTTGGGCCTTATATACTTTTCTAATGTCAATAATGGGGAAATCGTTAGTAATACTGGTTGAGTATGTCAAATCCTCGAACTAAATAACACCATTAAAAAAAAAATCCTATTTTAGGGAAGACTCATGTTGAGCCCATTGGAATTTAATCCGTTGTTTTATTAGAAATGCCTTGTTCTGACAATGGTTAGGCTACAGCTAGACCTTCATCATAACTCTCAGTTCCATCACATCACACATAAGAGTCATTGGACAAAGGCATCATTTGTAGGGGGGAGTTTTGTTATATTTTTGAATATTGACATGCAGTGCTTGCGGTACGATTTTGCAAGAAAAAGGGCCTTATCTTTCATATTGGAGAGAAATAATAATAACGAAAGGTTAAATTGATACACCTTTTATAGGGTTATGGTTCCCACGCGGACATATTTCCATGTTAGAGTGCTTGTTTCATCGGAAAACAGACAGAGGAGAGTGGACTACAGTCAGACGACAGAACAATTTTTTTGATGGGGGGGTGCAGGATTGTTTTGCCTGGTTGTAAATATGTTTCTGCTTATAATTTCCGACATTTTGCAATGAGGACCTCGACCCTGTCCAGAAGCAAGAGATCAAGGAGCTGGTCGATCGGAACACCGCGGTGTTCTCTGAGAAACAGGAAGTGGAGGCTATGCTGAGGATGGGGGTCATAGAAGAGTCCCACAGTGAAGGGTGCAGCCCCATCGTGTTGGTGCCCTAACCTGACGGGAGCCTCCGCTTCTGGAACGATTTCCGGGGGGTGAACGACATCAGCTTGTTCAACCCAGCACAGCCAGAAGTGGATTGGCCACCCCTCATAGCCTGGTTCCTCTCTAGGTTTCTTCCTAGGTTCTAGCCTTTCTAGGGAGTTTTTCCTAGCCACCGTGCTTCTACACCTGCATCGCTTGCTGTTTGGGGTTTTAGGCTCTGTACAGCACTTTGAGATATCAGTTGATGTAAGAAGGGATTTATAAATAAAATTGATTTTGATTTGATTACAGCCTTATTCTAAAAATAATTTTAAAAAAAAACATTCTCATCAATACCCCACAATGACATTTTTGAAATGTATAAAAAAACAGAAATACCTTATTTACATAAGTATTCAGAACCGTTGCTATGAGACTCAAAATGGAGCTCCGGTGCATCTTGTTTCCATTGATCATCCTTGAGATGTTTCTACAACTTGATTGGAGTCCACATGTGGTAATTCAATTGATTGGACATGATTTGGAATGGCACACACCTGTCCATATAAGGTCCCACAGTTAATAGTGCATGTCAGAGCACAAACCAAGCCATGAGGTCGAGGGAAATGCCCGTAGAGCTCCGAGACAGGATTGTGTCGAGGCACAGATCTGGGGAAGGCTACCAAAACATTGCTGCAGCTTTGAAGGTCCCCAAGAACACAGTGGTCTCCATCATCCTTAGATGGAAGAAGTTTGTAACCACCAAGGCTCTTCCTAAAGCTAGCCACCCAGCCAAACTGAACAATCAGGGGAGAAGGACCTTGGTTAGGAAGGTGACCAAGAACCCAATGTTCGCTCCAGAGTTCCTCTGTGGAGATGGGAGAACCTTCCAGAAGGACAAACATCTCTGCAGCACTACACCAATCATGCCTTTATGGTAGAGTGGCCAGTTGGAAGCCACTCCTCAGTAAAATGCACAACTGGTCTGATGAATTATTTGGCCTGAATACCAAGCATCACATCTGGAAGAAACCTCGCACCATCCCTACGGTGAAGCATGGTGGTGGCAGCATCATGCTGTGGGGATGATTTTCAGTGACAAGTACTGGGAGACTAGTCAGGATTGAGGGAAAGATGAAAGGAGCAAAGTGCAGACAGATCCTTAATGAAAACCTGCTCCAGAGCGCACAGGACCTCAGACTGAGGAGAAGGTTCTCTTCCAACAGGACAACAACCCTAAGCACACAGCCAAGACAACGCAGTAGTGGCTTCAGGACAAGTCTCTGAATGTCCTTGAGTGGCCCAGCTAGAGCCCGGACTTGAACCCGATCTAACATCTCTGGAGAGACCTGGAAATAGCTGTACAGGGACACTCACTCATTTGCGAAAGAGCTCTGATTACAATTGATAACTTTCAAATTAATTAACTAAACATGGCCATTAATAATTGCATAATAAAACAATTCTACAACAACAAACTGAGTTATAGGCTATTTATTAACTGTGTTTGCCAGCTCCAAGTAGGCTACACAAGTGGCACAAATTGATTTGCAAGGACTCCAGTGATATCGTCATTTCAACCTATTTATTGTATCAAATGGTAGGCTACAGTAGCTTACAATGGAATAGAAAATAATAGTCTACTTGCCGGCCAACAGATGCAAATGTACCCTATCATGAATGTTCCCCCTAATTTCTTTCCAGCACTAAGCAAATTTCAGGTCTGCTCAGCGCAAACACTGAGTCTGTGTTCACAGTAAATGCATCCCATAATATTTTAACATGGAAATAGCTGTTCTGTCACTCAGCCTATAGTATCAGTCAATCTGTGGTGTTCAATGTCGGCCTACATTCCATGAGACTTTTGAAAAAAAAAAACATGCAGGGCTTGACATTAACCTGTTTATCCACTTGTCCTTCAGACAAGGATGTAACTGAAAATGTTGTTGTTTAATGCAATAAACCACCAATAAAATGCATAATTATTTCCATACCATTATTACAGAGAATCAGACATATTATGCTACCCTCTGCCTGTTGGCTACTGAGCTTATTCAAGCCTCTCTCAAAATACAACACTGCCCCTTTTAGACAAAAAAAACTCTTTACCTGACTTGCTTTTCAAAGATGACTAGACATGTACATGTTTTGTGCTCTAGTAGGAAGCAATCACTCCCCTGTTTTTGACTACAAATGATCTATAACTTGGCTTATAACTCACTAACTAGCAAAGAATATGAACAAAAAGTGCACAGGTGGCTACATGCAGCTCTCGCTTTGATCTCAAAACAAGCTCATCTACTCAGAACTGCTCATGCTGTAAACACAGTCTAGTTCAAAGTAAATGGCATAGATCCATATATGGAAATGGCCTATTTGCATCTAGGTTGACTGCAGCTCTGATTGTTTATGCTGCTCCAGTCTGTGTGGAGTACGGACTGAGTAGTGCCTGTCAATGCAATAGAATCCTACTCCGATGCGTTCAGCCTACAACAACATCTCTTGCATAGTTTGTTTTGTTTCAGTATGTTGCATTGAAAGTGGCTAATATTGCATTGATTCGATCACAATTGCCACAGTAAAGGGAAACGTTGATGGTGTTAACAGGGAAAACTCTAGAACGGTTGTCACCAACCTTTTCTGAGTCATGATCACTTTCTCAAGTCAAAATACAAGCCGAGATCTACAGTTCAGATTTCTTTTTTTAAACATTACTTAAAAAACGTAAGCCTATGCAACATTAACCAATTAAAAACAGTTCTGTAGTAATGAGGTTTGTGCAGTGCATTATCATTGCATATTGGCTTTGCTTGAATTGCCCTGCCAATGCACTGTTGTTCAGGCCATTTAAAAATATATATATTTAAACATTTGAAATAGGATATATGATCACGCTGGTAATAGATCTGTTGTTTTAATCCGTTTCAATAATTTCATTTTTAATTTACTGGGCTGATGGTGCCTCCATCTGATGGTCAGTCTGAGGGGGAGAGCAGTAGGCTGAGTGTCTGCCTCTCAATATCCACATGCTCAACCTTTCCTCCACTGACACTGACCAAAAAAGGACACCGTCTTCCAGCTGATGGTGAAACTCAAGTCGCACCACATTATTTCTGCCTCATGCACAAATTCATGTTGTTACTCCTATGAACAGAGAAAGTTAAATATTCCTTGATATTAAAAAAGACCCAAGCCGTTAATAATAACAACACAAACCTATGGATACACTTTCCGACTCATTCATTACTGCTTGTTGTTGCTCATGGAAGTAGGAAGAACACATTTTATGGCCTATAAAAGTGTTGAATACAAAGTGTTGACAGTGCTGAGTAAGAACTTAAACATGAACTCACTCATACAAACAGCAGCTCTTTGCTGTATTCGTTGGCAGTCTCTCTCTAGTCATGGTTTTAAAGGTTTTGAAATCTCACAGTATCAACTTTCCTGTAGATTTCTTATGCCTGCTACGATAATCTGAGTCATCCGATCGGCCAGTGGTAAACAAGACTACAGTGCACTAGGTTTGCAGTCTGGGCCCGCTGCCTGGGCCCGTTAGGGAATTCTTATTCTGTGAAGTGCGCGTGTGCAGTAACTTTCTTGCGCTCCTTCTTGGTTGGTGACTGCTGCTCCACAAAGTTAAGTGAAGTTCAAACTCGTGTTTCTCAATTCAAATCAATTCAAAGGGCTTTATTGTCATGGGAAACATGTCAACTTTGCCGAAGCAAGCGAAATACATAATAAACTAAATTGAAATAAACAATACACATTTACAGTAAACATTACATTCACACAAGTTCCAATGGAATATAGACATGTCCAATTGTGTAAAGTACTTATGTAGAATACTTGAAAATACTACTTAAATCGTTTACTCTACGACTTATAATTTTGACGTTTACTTTTTCTTCACGACATTCCTTTAAAAAAGTATGTACTTTTTACTCCCTACATTTTCCCTGATACCCAAAAGTACTCGTAACATTTTGAATGCTTAGCAGGTCAGGGATATTGTATAATTGACATCCCTGGTCATCCCTACTGCCTCTGATCTGACGGACTCACTAAACATATGCTTGGTTTGTAAATTATGTCTTGAGTGTTGGAGCGTGCCCCTGGCTTTTACTTTTGATACTTAAGTATATTTGAGCAATTACATTTACTTTTGTAAGTAAGCAGATTTAAAACCAAATACTGTTAGACTTTTACTCAAGTAGTATTTTACTGGGTGACTTTCACTTTTACTTGAGTCGGAGTTCCATAAAGCCCATTTCAAATTTCCATTAGCGCTGCGCTCCAGACCTTAAAACTGATTATGAGTAAAACCCTTCGCTTTATACGGTTATCCATAAGAAAAGTTGACATAATGCAGTATACTTTAAATCACCTCTGAGCGAATTTATCAAAAGTACCAATTTGACTGGAAATTTGACTGGAAAAACGAGAACACGTCAACCCTGAATGTCCCCGAAACTAGCGTGCCACTACCACAGCTCGCGGGAGACTCTCTCATTGGTCGGATTTTGGCCACGGAGGAAATTCGGTTAAACTGAACCGTGGTGCACAGGCTATGGCCCGTGATATGAACAGGCAAAAGCGGTGAGGGAGGCACGCTTTTCTCCACTCGAACAGTAATTTGCGCCACTCATGTTGTAAACAAGGCAGCATAATGCATAGTTCAGAAACATACATTTTTTTTCTCCATAAAATGTTCAAACTAGTTTTTATTGAGTAGGCAGATAAAGCAGTTTTATCCAAATAAATCACTTGTGCATGTGTGAACACAAACTCCTATGCAAAACCGAAATTTAGGAACAGTGCACATAGAAATAGCACACAGAGAATAGATCTACCGCTTCTAAGACTTGCTTTCAACGAGAATGACAGATCTGTAACATGTATTTGTATGTGAATTTGGTCGGGTCCAATGCAGCCATTTTTATCTCAATGTAAAATCATTTTTGGGTAACAGTTAAGCATTTACTGTGATTGTTTTCAATTAAAAGGGTCAAAAATAGCTTGTTAGCGAAGAACAATTTCTCAAGCAAGAATTGTGCTAGGACTGTCTGGGAGTGGTCTGAGTTGGGAGGGGAAAACTCAAAACTAGCTGTTTTTGACAGAGAAGTTTAGAACTTTCTTTCTTACTGATTTGTTCACTCATTTGGCCAGGCAACCCAAAACAGGCTGACATTTCAAGAGTCGTTTGAAACGGCTCTTACATTAAAAGGGCATTATCATCATTTTCACAATTTCACTGTATTATTCCAACCAATATATAAAACATAGCAAATCACGTTTTTGACTGCACTGGGCCTTTAATAAATAACGTATGGAAATGAACAAGGAAGTAGTATGGGCTGGGGTGTTCCTTTGCCGTAGTGGGTATTTTGGCTCATTGCCCGAGACTATCATAATAGACTGCCAGGCTTACCCCTTTGCCGTAACTTCCAAGTCCTTCCTTGTTGAGTAGATAAGGGGTTAAATAACTTTTTATACCCTGACAGTAAAAAGTGTGTAATTTTGGGAGGGATTCGATGATTTCCTCCTTTAGCCTACATTCGATATTACAAAAACCCTACAATTATTGTGCAAGATGAAAGGAGGATTGTAACAATAAATGACTCTGATGAACGTTATCATTATGGCCAGGACTATTTACGACAAAAATCAACAATAAAAATTAAGAGATCTGTAGAGACAGATATAATTTATCCAGATTCTACGATCGTACTCAATCCCAATCTCCTTTTTTTAATCATGAATTCTCCTGGCACTAAATTATAATAGTGTTTATGTTAATAGTGATAATTTATAGTGATAAATGGCTAATGTTGTTATACTAGGTTATTCACCACTTTGTTCCCAGATAAGTAAATGATCGCATCTCGTATGCACAGTCACTATCAGGAAACTGCTCGGCTTTTGACGGGAGGATGTCGAGAATAACAGTAGAGGGAGAAGATCGAGAGGAAGTTGCACTCTTAAAAAACAGAATATATGACTGATGTGATGTGAGAGGAACTCTGAAACAACAAGCAAGACTTCAGCAAAGGTAATAGAACACTGCATTTAGTGATTAACTTCCTTTAGTTTATGTGCCAATGTTTTATGGCTTTGTTTTAATTACATTTCTATTATTTTAAAGCTTTTATTTGCTTATCAGAAACTTAAACTTGATGATATATTGTGGAGACCAATACAGTTATGTTTACTTTAAGGATTTATTTATATTTTTAACAAATAATATATTTGTCTCTGACAGGACATTTTGAGTTGACTTTTGCTGAGAAAGGCTTTCCCCAATCCACCATTTGGGTTAAATAACTCAATGAATGTCCCATAATAACCTATTCACTGTAGCAGAAAAGCTCTTGTTATGTTTCAGCATACCCTCTGTTATACACAAATGCATTTACCATGGTTTACTATGCTGCTGTGATGAAACCCTCAGAAGGGTGATCGATTTCCATGATTTAGATGTATTATTCTTATTGATTGAAAGTGTAATCTATGAAATCAGAGCTGCACTGAACCTGGTGTTATTAACTCCATTTATTCAACTGTTCTTAACAAGAGATAGCCTGTACGTGATGCAGGATGGTACCCATGATCAGTAGTGATATTATTTAAATATATATTTTTGTCATTAACCAGACGCTCTTATCCAGAGCAATTAGAGTTAAGAGCCTTGTTCAAGGGCACATTAACAGATTTTTCCTCTAGTCGGCCTCGGGGATTCGAACTAGCAACCTTTCAGTTACTGGCCCAATGCTCTTAACCGCTAGGCTACCAGCTGCCCTATAGGAAAGTAATATGCTCTATTTCTGCCAATGCTGCTGACTCATACCAGTCTGGTCTAATCAGGAGATAAAGTTACACTACACAGCAACAAATGAATACATATTCTTTCATGCCCTTTCTCCATTGCATCAGTTGCTGAAGCACCCGATAACCAGTTCAGACCAGACTTATACAGTAATTCTAGTGTGCCAATTTCTGTTATATTTCAAAGGACTGACTCATTTTTTTATTTAACTCAGGACTCCACTTGCAAAAGCTATTGTTTGCCAAAATTCAAACATGTCATTCCTTCTCTAGGTCAAATGGAGCAGGCTTTTCTTTTGGTTTTACATGTAGTCTTATGGCCAACTCTTGCAGGTATGTCATTGACTTTTGAAAGTACATTCACGATAACACAATAGACTCAAAGCCACATTCATATTTTTTGTCCGTTGTTTAGAGCACACTTTAGACTGGTTATTGTGACTTCTGACTGACTGTTGGATATCTGATGTCAATATGGATGATAATGTCAATGTTGCTAATCTAACTCTGACCCCCCCAGCCTTGTTCACAGTGGAGGTGGACAGTCTCTCACACGTGACAGAGTTCCACGGTGATGTCACCATGGGCTGCAGGTTCCAACCTGGGGGCTGGGACCCCAACCTGTCAGTGGTATGGCAACGGGTCCAGCCTCTTCCAGATGTAGAGGTGTACAGGATGGATAACGGACAGGAGGACCTCACTTCTCAGAATCTTCAGTACCGCGGCAGGGCACGGTTGGTGTCGGAGGAGCTGACCAATGGCTGGGCCAAGCTACATGTGTCCAGTCTGAGGATCAACGACTCTGGGGTGTACCGATGTCTTGTGGAATTGGGGGGAGCTGATTATAAACAGACCACTTTGACTGTCAAAGGTGAGTTAAAAGCTATTTCATTGCAATAGCACAGTACTGTAGTTTTTATAAGCAGTCAAATCAATATTAGGTAATGAACTTGTCTGAAAAAGATGTGGTAACATTTTCTTTGTTTTTCTTATACAACACTTTAATTACACTGTATTCGCATGTTGTTACACATTATAAGCACTGCATTGGAATAGAGTTGAATGTTTTATCATTCTACTTTCATGTGTCCTTTAGCTACCTATAAGACTATCATTAAAAGCATGCAGAGACGTGGGGGAGATGAGGTGGAGCTGGCCTGTGAGTCTGAGGGCTATCCTCTTGCCACAATCAACTGGAGAGACAAGAGTCTCAGGAACATCAAATCCAACGACACCGTTGTGAAAACTCCAGACCAGCTTTTCCATGTCACCAGCAAGATAACAGTCAAATACTCTGAGAAAAACAACTATACATGTGCCTTGGTGGAGAAAGGTGAAGCTACAAAGGGTCCATCAGCCAGGTTTGACATCCCAGGTATGAAGTAGGTGAATTTACCTGTTTGGTTACACTATTTGAAGGGCATCTACATAAGGACTTCATAACACATTCATAACTCATACATACCACATACATAGCTCATACATAACACATTTATAACTCATACATACCACATACATAACTCATACATAACTCATTTATAACTCATACATACCACATTTATAACTCATTTATAACTCATACATAACTCATACATAACTCATACATAACTCATACATAACTCATTTATAACTCATACATAACTCATACATACCACATTTATAACTCATTCATAACTCATACATAACTCATACATAACTCATTTATAACTCATACATAACTCATACATACCACATACATAACTCATACATACCACATTTATAACTCATACATAACTCATTTATAACTCATACATACCACATTTATAACTCATACATAACTCATTTATAACTCATACATAACTCATAAAACATGTATAAGCAATACCTTGTGACATTATAGTGTGACATTATAGGGAAAGCACAACAAGGTCAATTTAACCTCTGAATGGAAAGTGGGGGTTAGAGTACGTAGATGTGTTGTTGATAAGGTGCTTTAACGCGGGTGCTTTCCTGAATGAGCATAGTGCTGTAAAGCGTAGGTGTCGGGGTGATGTTTACCAATGAATCACATTGTAGGCGTCATAAGTCAATGTGGGGAAAAAAACATGGGCTTTGAAGATGATTAGCAGATAGTGTATATATCTTTTCATGAAGACCTCATTTTTGTCAGAACATCTACCAATCATCATTGCTTGGTAGTGGCGCTGTTTTTAGTTTTTTTTTTGTGGTTTTTATTTTATTTTTACTTCGTTTTCTCCCCAATTTCATGGTATCCAATTGTTTTGATAGCTACTATCTTGTCTCATCGCTACAACTCCTGTACGGGCTCGGGAGAGACGAAGGTTGAAAGTCATGCGCGCATCCAACACAGCGCGCTTCCAACCCGGAAGCCAGCCGCACCAATGTGTCGGAGGAAACACCGTGCACCTGGCAACCTTGGTTAGCACGCACTGCGCCCGGCCCGCCACAGGAGTCACTGGTGCGCAATGAGACAAGAACATCCCTACCGGCCAAACCCTCCCAAACCCGGGGGATGCTAGGCCAATTGTGCGTTGCCCCACGGACCTCCCGGTCGCAGCTGGTTACCACAGAGCCTGGGCGCGAACCCAGAGTCTCTGGTGGCACAGCTAGCGCTGCAGTACAGCGCCCTTAACCACTGCGCCATCCGGGAGGCCCTCGCTGTTTTTAGTTTGACCAATTTCTGGAAATTCTCTGAAAACCCTTTATCTGGTGTAATATTGTTCTCTTTCCTAAATGTTTTTTTTATGTTTAGAAATTTTAACTAAGAACATAGGCAGTATTATATACAGTTTATGATGAAAAATAAAATTGTTTCACTCTCCCTATCTTTTGTACCCATAGATGAAATACCTGTGATTGAGAGTAAACCTAACACCCTTTCTATTGTATTGGGCACGACATTGACGGTGGCTATGATCATTGCAGCTACCATCTTCGGGTATCGCAGACAGAAAGGTAACATACACTTCACTTTTCTTCAGTTCTTAATTGATTTGCACACATTTTCATCTCAAGTTTGTTACAAGGAGTTTCCACTGTTTCATGTTGCCTGAGATAGACAGCCTAGAGAGGAAGTATGTACTTTAACCTCTAAAGGTGTAACTGATGTTGAAGCCAGAATTATCGTGTACAGTTAGTGTGAGACTGGAAGAAAAAAAATCTGAATCTTGTGACAATGACTTAGCATGTGAGAACATGAGTGTGTGCTTTCTAAACCTATCTGAACTGCCACATGTGGAACCACCCCCACAGTTTGTTTTTGTGTTCACATGTGGTAAATCATGTGGGTGGTTTACTACTACTAATATAAATAACAATAATCATTTATTACAATGGTAAAGTACTTTTTATTTCAAAAAGAAACATTTCAAAGTGCATAAAATAAAATTGAAAAAATATATTTTTTAAACAAAACAAATATATCTAACCATATCATGAAAGCAACCATCAAATTCTAATAGGAAGGGTAGCCGATAGAGATGAGTATTAAGGCCTACTTTACAAGTCCCGGCAGGCTGATATAGAGCTAGTCATTCCTTGTTTTTTTTTTAGAAAAGTCCCCTATCAGTCTCGATCAAGTTTACAACACAGGAGGTTAGTGGCACCTTAATTGGGGAGGATGGGATTGTGGTAAGGAACTGTCAAAAGGGGATCCTTGGGACGTCCCAACTCTGACCACACCACATTTAAGTTGGAATTTAAAAAACGGTTAAGGTAAGGGTCATGGCAGGGTAACACTAACACGTGTGGTAATGGCTGGAATGGAATAGTATGGTATCAAATACATGGTTACCATTATGAGCCATTCTTTCTCTCAGGAGCGTCCTATTGTTTGTACTTACAGTATTACTGCAATAGCATTTTGAGAAGTCAGCGTGTTAAAAACCAAAGAGCGAGAAAGAGGAAAGTCCCAACCTTAGACACTAAAAGTGTTACAAAATGGCATTACTACTTTCTAAGCAATAACATGAATAGGTTCAGCAGAACATCTCATGCAACATTCGGACTGTAAACTATAACCTGCATTTATGTTCTGTTCACAGGGAGGCTCAGGACCCTCAAGATCTAACACCCTCCTGGGCTCAACAGAGACGTGACCTCTGACCTGCCTGGACCCCTTTTGGCAGCTCCAACTGATCCTGGTGATAGACTGTTTGTGACTGTCAGTGACCTGTACCAGGAGGCAACAGAGAAAGAGACTCCTCACTGAGACTGTAAACTGCCAGGAGAAGACTGAGAACACAAAAGACTCATGCACACACATTGTCAACGAAAAGTTTAATCATGCTACATTTTCTGTTATCTAAAAGTTACGCCGGTTGGCATTTCCACTCACAACCAATTATGTTAATGAGAGGAAGCCCAGTTGCCGGAGAAGATGGAGCGAGATGGATTTTGGCCAACATTGCTAATTTTCTCATTGATTAAACATTTGATCTCCATACAGTTTTCTGTTACCAAAACTATAATCTGTAAAAAACAGAGTGGATTTCATTTTATAGACTTGAACTTTTGCCAATTATTAAAAAAAAAAAAGGCATTTAGGAGTGCAAGGGTGAATTGAGCACTTCACAGAGTAGGTGTTCCCTAATGGAAATATGTAAATAGGATCTCACTAGCTCGCTCTTGGCACTGCCCACCTCCTTGCTTGTTCTGCCCACTATGATTAATTTGCTCCCATTGGAAAGACAGGCTGTGGTCAATCTTGGGTTAGTAATAAAACATCTTTGTCTAGGCCTTCTCATAATGTCATCAAAAAGCATTGCTTCTCCTTCACTTAGAACTAGAATGGTCAATCTACAGAAGTTATTATGTCAGGTGCATTAAAGATGCACTGTGCAGAAATCGCTCTGCCATTTCCTGGTTGCAAAAATACTAATTGTTCGCCTAATTTCAGTTTGTGACAAAACAAGCGTTCATTGTGTAGATAATCATTGTACAATCTAAACAGTTGTGAAATATATTTTCCAGAACCAAAAATATTGTATTTTCAGCTGTGAGAAGCTGGTGTACAAAACCGAAAGTAAAAGACACAAAAACAGAACTTCAGAATGGGGAAGCATAGAAATAGCTCATATAGAACAGATCTACAGCTTCTTAGACTTACTTTCCATTAGAAAGATAGATGTTAATTTGGTCTGGTCGTCCAAAAGTTACATATTGTAGCTTTAAGTGATGCTCTGTTTTGTGTTATTTACTAGATTTTTACGTTTCATACAACTTATTGGAAGATTTTTGGTCCCTCTGAAGGCCTAGGTGCTATGGTCATGGTTCGTCATTGCATTTATTTACTGTATATCTTGTACAGTTACTAAGTGTAATACAGAGATAATAACATGTTTATACAGAGATGTCCAACTTTGGGGGATTTTATTGAAAAAACAGTTCCCTTCCATGCTTCCCATGAAACCCCAGAAGGCAAATGAGTGATTCCAGCCACATTTTATATTAACACAGTTGTTTACTGTACTCCAGGTATTTGATACTGTTTGATACTCTTTGTGAGTCGAACCATTTGATGACTTAGACCTTGTGACAACGCAGTTTCACTTTCTGTCTCAGTCATATGGCAACTCTACAGTAAGAATGGATTGAGTCAATCCATTGCACAATTTCCTAGAAAATAAACATTGTCTAAAGACAGGAAAGACGGGTGGTGCTGATGGGAAATGCTGACGATGATTCCTGCTTAAAGAAATATCTCGGTCATCAAATTGAAACCGAGTCATCAACTCTGGTCTTTTTTTCTAATTCACATAATAAGATATGCTCACTAATACATTGTAAAACATGTGCCATGATAATGATTGTATGCTATTTGTGACAGTCTATACCTCGCAAAATCAATTCTGGACCCTTAAAACCAATTGCACAGCTCCCCCCTTCCCCTCTAATCAGGGATTGGTTTAGTCAAAGACGATGGATATACTGATGGATATACATGTTTCTCCGTCCTACCAATGGGAGTTGTTGTCCACAAAGCGGCAAGGCGCGCTGTGTAGCTTTCGCCTATCCTTTCTTTGGATTGGTCGATACATCTCATTATTGTGATCCTTTTTGAAATATTCGATGAAGGTTGTTGACGTCAACCGCCTGTAATCAATGTAGAGTGATGCTATGCTACTAGCCTTATGCCATGAATATGCATAGCCTGTCATGTACTTCTAGAAGTAGTGGGTGGATGAGTCAGGCGCAGGGTAGTCAACGCCACACACATGGGCGTAATAAGACCCAGTCCAAAACAACAGGACGAAACGGTTCGAGAACAAAAACACTTCCACAGAAATCACACACATCAAATAACAGAAAACAAGCCCGCACAAAAGCCGGCGGGCCTACCGGGTTTAAATAACCCAAAACCCAAAACCTAAACAAGAAACAGGTGCAACTAATCAGACAAAACTAAATGAAACAGAAAAGGGGATCGGTGGCAGCTTGTAGTTCGGAAGAGGCACCAGGAAGAGGCACCATCTTCGGTGGGATTCGTGACATAGCCATCTCGAGACAACATGAATATGAAGTTTTTGTTTTACTTACAATTTGCCGGGATGTCACGTGTCCTACTATATCAGTACACTAGTAACAATAATACATTTTAGGGGTACCAAATTCGACACTCTCTCATTGACCTCCATAAAAAAACTCCTTGCTTGGTGGGCAAAACAATGAAACTCTGCCGAGTTGGGGCTCCCTCTTCCTATTCCTCTCTCAGTGGCTCCACCCTGAGGATCTTGGTGTGTCTTACCTCAGATACCAGTTTCTTCGTTCTGTTGTCCCAAACGTATCTGTTCTACCATGGTATTAAATAACATCTGACATTAGTTTGGAAGGAGGCTCCGTTGATCAAAATTAAAATGTTCTCTCACCTCAAGTGCAAAGATTGGGTCTGTGCTGGGTAGTGCTGAGTGATTAGTGCTTTAAAAAATATATATATACAGTGCCTTTGGAAAGTATTCAGACCCTTTGGAGCTCAGGCACATCCTGTTTCCATTGATCATCCTTGAGTTGTTTTTACAACTTGATTGGAGTCCACCTGTGGAGCATTCAATTGATTGGACATGATTTGGAAAGACACACACCTGTCTATATAAGGTCCCACAGTTGACAGTGCATGTAAGAGCAAAACCAAGCCATGGGGTCGAAGGAATTGCCCATAGAGCTCTGAGACAGGATTGTGTCGAGGCACAGATCTGGGGAAGGACACCAAAACAATTATTCAGCATTGAAGGTCCCCAGGAACACCGTGGCCTCCATCATTCTTAAATGGAAGAAGTTACAAAACACCAAGACTCTTTTTAGAGCTGGCTGCCCGGCCAAACTGAGTAATCGGAGGAGAAGGGCCATGGTCAGGAAGGTGACCAGCCCGGTTCCGGGTTGGAGCGAGCGGTCGCATTCGCACTTCGCTCTGCAGGTTGTATAACTTTTTCATTACATTTCATTATAGTACAACGGTTGATTTGTCTAATCTTAGCAATTCTTCTTAGCTAGCTACATAGCCGTCCTTGTATCAGAGATAATTGCATAATTATCGTATTTCGTCGCCCTAACGTAGCCTTCACTGCTATTCGCCCAGCAGCTAGCAAGCGCTAGCTAACGCACACAGATTAGCATCACTGTAGTGCTATTCACTCAACTGTACGACTTGATTAGTCTAGTGTTAGCTAGCTACATAGCTGTCTTTGTTTCCAAGATAATTGTGTAGTTTAGTGTGTGTAGCCTTGGAGTGATTATCTTAATTCACTGAGGTTCGCTAGCCAGCTATTTGTCGTCCTTAACGTAGGAGACTCTGCTAGCTAGCCAACAGCTAACAGCTAACAGCTAGCCAACAACAACCCGGTCGCATTCCGCTTCGCTCCACAGTTAGTATCACATTTTCATTTCATTTCATTACAGTACAACGGTTTGATTTGTTTGATCGTAGCTAGCTACATAGCCGTCTTTGTTTCAAAGATAATTGTGTAGTCTAGAGCGATTTCCTAGGTTAGCTAGCCAGCTATTGTCGTTCTTTAACGCAACGTAACGTAAACAACACTGCTAGCTAGCCAGCTAGCCCCGAATAGTAGCACTGTAGAAACTATTACACTCAACGGAACGACTTGATTAGTGTAGTGTCAACAACGCAGCTACTGCCAGCTAGCCTACTTTAGCAGTACTGTATCATTTTAATCATTTTAGTCAATAAGATTCTTGCTACGTAAGCTTAACTTTCTGAACATTCGAGACGTGTAGTCCACTTGTCATTCCAATCTCCTTGCATTAGCGTAGCCTTTTCTGTAGCCTGTCAACTATGTGTCTGTCTATCCCTGTTCTCTCCTCTCTGCACAGACCATACAAACGCTCCACACCGCGTGGCCGCGACCACCCTAATCTGGTGGTCCCAGCGCGTACGACCCACGTGGAGTTCCAGGTCTCCGGTAGCCTCTGGAACTGCCGATCTGCGGCCAACAAGGCAGAGTTCATCTCAGCCTATGCCTCCCTCCAGTCCCTTGACTTCTTGGCACTGACGGAAACATGGATCACCACAGATAACACTGCTACTCCTACTGCTCTCTCCTCGTCCGCCCACGTGTTCTCGCACACCCCAAGAGCTTCTGGTCAGCGGGGTGGTGGCACCGGGATCCTCATCTCTCCCAAGTGGTCTTTCTCTCTTTCTCCCCTTACCCATCTGTCTATCGCCTCCTTTGAATTCCATGCTGTCACAGTTACCAGCCCTTTCAAGCTTAACATCCTTATCATTTATCGCCCTCCAGGTTCCCTCTGAGAGTTCATCAATGAGCTTGATGCCTTGATAAGCTCCTTTCCTGAGGACGGCTCACCTCTCACAGTTCTGGGCGACTTTAACCTCCCCACGTCTACCTTTGACTCATTCCTCTCTGCCTCCTTCTTTCCACTCCTCTCCTCTTTGACCTCACCCTCTCACCTTCCCCCTACTCACAAGGCAGGCAATACGCTTGACCTCATCTTTACTAGATGCTGTTCTTCCACTAACCTCATTGCAACTCCCCTCCAAGTCTCCGACCACTACCTTGTATCCTTTTCCCTCTCGCTCTCATCCAACACTTCCCACACTGCCCCTACTCGGATGGTATCGCGCCGTCCCAACCTTCGCTCTCTCTCCCCCGCTACTCTCTCCTCTTCCATCCTATCATCTCTTCCCTCTGCTCAAACTTTCTCCAACCTATCTCCTGATTCTGCCTCCTCAACCCTCCTCTCCTCCCTTACTGCATCCTTTGACTCCCTATGTCCCCTATCCTCCAGGCCGGCTCGGTCCTCCCTCCCGCTCCGTGGCTCGACGACTCCTTGCGAGCTCACAGAACAGGGCTCCGGGCAGCCGAGCGGAAATGGAGGAAAACTCGCCTCCCTACGGACCTGGCATCCTTTCACTCCCTCCTCTCTACATTTTCCTCCTCTGTCTCTGCTGCTAAAGCCACTTTCTACCATTCTAAATTCCAAGCATCTGCCTCTAACCCTAGGAAGCTCTTTGCCACCTTCTCCTCCCTCCTGAATCCTCCCCCCCCCTCCTCCCTCTCTGCAGATGACTTCGTCAACCATTTTGAAAAAGAAGGTCGACGACATCCGATCCTCGTTTGCTAAGTCAAACGACACCGCTGGTTCTGCTCACACTGCCCTACCCTATGCTCTGACCTCTTTCTCCCTCTCTCTCCAGATGAAATCTCGCGTCTTGTGACGGCCGGCCGCCCCCAACAACCTGCCCGCTTGACCCTATCCCCTCCTCTCTTCTCCAGACCATTTCCGGAGACCTTCTCCCTTACCTCACCTCGCTCATCAACTCATCCCTGACCGCTGGCTACGTCCCTCCCGTCTTCAAGAGAGCGAGAGTTGCACCCCTTCTGAAAAAACCTACACTCGATCCCTCCGATGTCAACAACTACAGACCAGTATCCCTTCTCTCTTTTCTCTCCAAAACTCTTGAGCGTGCCGTCCTTGGCCAGCTCTACCGCTATCTCTCTCAGAATGACCTTCTTGATCCAAATCAGTCAGGTTTCAAGACTAGTCATTCAACTGAGACTGCTCTTCTCTGTATCACGGAGGCGCTCCGCACTGCTAAAGCTAACTCTCTCTCCTCTGCTCTCATCCTTCTAGACCTATCGGCTGCCTTCGATACTGTGAACCATCAGATCCTCCTCTCCACCCTCTCCGAGTTGGGCATCTCCGGCGCGGCCCACGCTTGGATTGCGTCCTACCTGACAGGTCGCTCCTACCAGGTGGCGTGGCGAGAATCTGTCTCCTCACCACGCGCTCTCACCACTGGTGTCCCCCAGGGCTCTGTTCTAGGCCCTCTCTTATTCTCGCTATACACCAAGTCACTTGGCTCTGTCATAACCTCACATGGTCTCTCCTATCATTGCTATGCAGACGACACACAATTAATTTTCTCCTTTCCCCTTCTGATGACCAGGTGGCGAATCGCATCTCTGCATGTCTGGCAGACATATCAGTGTGGATGACGGATCACCACCTCAAGCTGAACCTCAGCAAGACGGAGCTCCTCTTCCTCCCGGGGAAGGACTGCCCGTTCCATGATCTCGCCATCACGGTTGACAACTCCATTGTGTCCTCCTCCCAGAGCGCTAAGAACCTTGGCGTGATCCTGGACAACACCCTGACGTTCTCAACTAACATCAAGGCGGTGTCCCGTTCCTGTAGGTTCATGCTCTACAACATCCGCAGAGTACGACCCTGCCTCACACAGGAAGCGGCGCAGGTCCTAATCCAGGCACTTGTCATCTCCCGTCTTGATTACTGCAACTCGCTGTTGGCTGGGCTCCCTGCCTGTGCCATTAAACCCCTACAACTCATCCAGAACGCCGCAGCCCGTCTGGTGTTCAACCTTCCCAAGTTCTCTCACGTCACCCCGCTCCTCCGCTCTCTCCACTGGCTTCCAGTTGAAGCTCGCATCCGCTACAAGACCATGGTGCTTGCCTACGGAGCTGTGAGGGGAACGGCACCTCAGTACCTCCAGGCTCTGATCAGGCCCTACACCCAAACAAGGGCACTGCGTTCATCCACCTCTGGCCTGCTCGCCTCCCTACCACTGAGGAAGTACAGTTCCCGCTCAGCCCAGTCAAAACTGTTCGCTGCTCTGGCCCCCAATGGTGGAACAAACTCCCTCACGACGCCAGGACAGCGGAGTCAATCACCACCTTCCGGAGACACCTGAAACCCCACCTCTTCAAGGAATACCTAGGATAGGGTAAGTAAGGGTAAGTAATCCTTCTCCCCCTTCTCCCCCCAAAAAAAAAAGATTTAGATGCAAGTGGCTGTTCCACTGGATGTCATAAGGTGTATGCACCAATTTGTAAGTCGCTCTGGATAAGAGCGTCTGCTAAATGACTTAAATGTAAATGTAATGTAAATGTAATGTAAATGTCACTCTGAAGGAGCTCCAAAGTTCCTCTGTGGAGATGAGAGAATCTCCCAGAAGGACAACCATCTCTGTAGCACTCCACCAATAAGGTGGTAAAGTAAAGTGGCCTTTATGGTAGAGTGGCCAGATTTACTCCTCGGTAAAAGGCACATGACAGCCTGCTTCGAGTTTTCCAAAAGGCACCTAAAGACTCAGACCATGAGAAACAAGATTTCTGATGAAACCGAGATTGAACCCTTTGACCTGAATGATGTTTTTCAGTGGCAGGGACTGGGAGACTAGTCAGGATTGAGGGAAAGATGAACGGAGCAAAGTACAGAGAGATCCTTGATGAAAACCTGCTCCAGAGCGCTCAGGACCACAGACTGGGGCGAAGGTTCACCTTCCAACAGGACAACAACCTTAAGCACACAGCCAAGACAACACAGGAGTGGCTTCAGGACAAGTCTCTGAATGTCCTTGAGTGGCCCAGCCAGAGCCTGGACTTGAAACCAATTTAACATCTCTAACACTAAACATACAAACATGTATTTTACATTGATAAGGAAGGTGAAATCTTATAAATAGTGGTTTTATAATTTGATTATACTATACATGGAAATGTAACACCTTTGAACCTTTCTTGGAGTATGCAGCATTACTAGTTATTGTTTATGGTCCTCTCATGATAAATATTATTATCATTATTTAATACTTTCGGGGATTACGTAGATTACATTTTAGATTACATGATGTAGTTACATTTAAGAAGTTTAAAGTTCAGTCCATTTTTTGAATGATAAATTAATGATATATACACATTGATTTTTGAAGAATATAACTTATAAATGCCTCATGAGCTTTTAGTTCATCTGTCACACTCCATGAGAACCATAAATATAAACTGTTTTACTCCAACGTTTGTAAACAAAGTAAATATAAACAAACACTATATAGCTTCAAAACATGGTTAAAACTATCATTTTTATATCCTGGATGGTTAGTCCTTGCATCCATAGCTCTGTCTATGCATTTGAGAAAGGTTACATTTCTCCAGCCCTGAGCTTCTTACCAAAACAGGGGAAATCACTTTGTTATTGTTTCAACTGCTGATGGACAATTTAATCATATATTTATATTGTTGAGTATATTACATTGGTTTTATTTTATTATTTAATTATTTAATTCTGTCACGACTTCCACCGAAGTTGGTGCCTCTCCTTGTTCGGGCTGCGTTCGGCGGTCGTCGTCACCGGCTTTCTAGCTTTCTTTTTCTATTTGTTATGTCTTGATTGTACACACCTGGTTCCAATTACGTTATTATTATTTCCCTATTTAACCCTCTGGTTCTCATTATGTTTTGTGCATGATTGTTCCTGGTTTTGTGTTAGTCTTTTGTGTTAGGGTTTGTATTCCCTGCGTGGATTTATTGTCTGTTTATGTTTCAGAGTAAAGTACGTTATTTTACTCAGTTCTGTGTCCTGCGACTGACACTTGACCAATTCCAAGTTATCATCTCATCCTTATTGAGCTGCTGCCTATGCTGTCTAACAAAATCACAATTTTCATAGTTCTTCAAAGTAAATAAGGCATATTTTTATGCTTGCTGAATACCAATTATTAATCACTCAGGTAGAGATACCTTGTGCAGATACTGCTCTCTGTGTATCCTCTCTGGATCAAGCATTCTTCTGTCTTTTGTGTAGAAGGCATAAAACACACAATAGACCAGACAAGTAGCCATGCAATGGATTATGGTCATTGAGTTACTTATCACATTTTTTTTGCGCTAGACTATGTAGAACATTGGCCTGTTGGAAACTACAACTGCCTACTTGCTGTCTCTGCCTGGCCCGGTTCCCTTCTTTCCACTGGGATTCTCTGCCTTTAACCCTATTACAGGGGCTGAGTCACTGGCTTACTAGGGCTCTTTCATACCGTCCCTTGGAGGGGTGCTTCACTTGAGTGGGTTGAGTCACTGATGTGATCTTCCTGTCTGGGTTGGCGCCCCCCCTTGGGTTGTGCCATGGCGGAGATCTTTGTGGGCTATACTCGGCCTTGTCTCAGGATGGTAAGTTGGTGGTTGAAGATATCCCTCTAGTGGTGTGGGGGCTGTGCTTTGGCAAAGTGGGTGGGGTTATATCCTTCCTGTTTGGCCCTGTCCGGGGGTGTCATTGGATGGGGCCACAGTGTCTCCTGACCCCTCCTGTCACAGCCTCCAGTATTCATGCTGCAGTAGTTTATGTGTCGGGGGGCTAGGGTCAGTTTGTTATATCTGGATTACTTCTCCTGTCCTATCCGGTGTCCTGTGTGAATTTAAGTATGCTCTCTCTAATTCTCTCTTTCTCTCGGAGGACCTGAGCCCTAGGACCATGCCTCAGGACGACCTGACATGATGATTCCTTGCTGTCCCCAGTCCACCTGGCTGTGCTGCTGCTCCAGTTTCAACTGTTCTGCCTGTGATTATTATTATTTGACCATGCTGGTCATTTATGAACATTTGAACATCTTGACCATGTTCTGTTATAATCTCCACCCGGCACAGCCAGAAGAAGACTGGCCACCCCACATAGCCTGGTTCCTCTCTAGGTTTCTTCCTAGGTTTTGGCCTTTCTAGGGAGTTTTTTCTAGCCACCATGCTTCTACACCTGCATTGCTTGCTGTTTGGGGTTTTAGGCTGGGTTTCTGTACAGCACTTTGAGATATCAGCTGATGTACGAAGGGCTATATAAATACATTTGATTTGATTTATTTACTAGATAGCACAGTTTGTGAATGATCTGATTTATCTCTAGAGAAACTGCAGAGCAATGTGCACATTGAGCTAAAAACGAAATTGAAATCAAGTGATTGAAAGATGTCAGTCAATTAATTGTTAAAAAAACTAAAAATAACTGACATTCGATACACCCAAATTCAAACTTGGGAACTCTGGCCTCTTTGTAGTAGCGATGGGTC
Organism: Oncorhynchus keta; assembly: GCF_023373465.1. Classification (NCBI taxonomy): domain Eukaryota; kingdom Metazoa; phylum Chordata; class Actinopteri; order Salmoniformes; family Salmonidae; genus Oncorhynchus; species Oncorhynchus keta. Next base: position 45,485,349 of record NC_068432.1, read on the forward strand.
ATTCGCGAACGAGTCGGCTCTAAGAGTCGACTCTTGTAGGTGAACATTGGGAGCCGACTTGCATATCAGAAGAGCTTAATCTATTTATAAAAATATATAAAATGAAGATATGAATAATAAAAAGATTTAAATGAATAGAATGACTAATTCAAAGAACAAAAAAATATATAATAATATAGGCCTAAATGCTCAAGTGCACACATTCGTTCTGACTGTCTGCTCAGACGAACAGCCTCACCTGTTGTTCCTGTCAATCAGATATGGAGTGTCAACCAATGAACGTGAGGGAGGGCCGAGCCAACTCACTCACAGTCACACACTTAGCAGCCGAGGAAAGAGAGGAAGGACAGCTGTGAAAACAACAGCTGGAAAATGAGTCGGAAGCACAGTAGCATTTGGATGCCAAAACAAAATCTTATATGAAGCCAGTTCTACGCACAACCTACACCGGCATATGCTAACTGTGCACCCAACTGTGAAGCTAGCTGTAGCAGAGCTTCGAGAAACTAGCGGGCTTGCTAGTGATGGTGGTGGAGCCAGAACCTCCACACATGATGTATCCACTCAGTCAAGTAGGCCTACTCCGCAACCCACAGCAAACAATTCCAAACAGGAAAACCCTTTAAAAATTCCACGACTGTACGAGAGCACACAGGCTTCAGTGCGAGAAAGAGTCCAAAAAGCTACTGGAGTTTGCCTTACCACTGACCACTTAAGCCATTTTGCCACAACTTTGGAAGTATGCTTGGGGTCATTGTCCATTTGGAAGACCCATTTGCGACCAAGATTCAACTTCCTGGCTGATGTCTGGAGATGTTGCTTCAATATATCCACATAATTTTCCTACCTCATTATGCCATCTATTTTGTGAAGTGCACCAGTCTCTCCTGCAGCAAAGCACCCCCACAACATGATGCTGCAACCCCCGTGCTTCACGGTTGGGATGGTGTTCTTCGGCATGCAAGCCACCCCATTTTTCCTCCAAACATAACAATGGTCATTATGGCCAAACAGTTCTATTTGTGTTTCATCAGACCAGAGTACATTTCTCCACAAAGTACAATCTTTGTCCCCATGTGCAGTTGCAAACCGTAGTCTGGCTTTTTTTATGGTGGTTTTGGAGCAGTGGCTTCTTCCTTGCTGAGCGGCCTTTCAGGTTATGTCGATATACGACTCGTTTTACTGTGGATATAGATACTTTTGTACCTGTTTCCTCCAGCATCTTCACAAGGTCCTTTGCTGTTGTTCTGGGATTGATTTGCATCTCTAGGAGACAGAACGCATCTCCTTCCTGAGCGGTATGACGGCTGCATGGTCCCATGGTGTTTATACTTGCGTACTATTGTTTGTACAGATGAAAGTGGTACCTTCAGGCATTTGGAAATTATATTATTAAAAATTATATTAATTAATAACCGACTTGCCAAAACTATAGTTTGTTAACAAGAAATTTGTGGAGTGGTTGAAAAACAAGTTTTAATGACTCCAACCTAAGTGTACGTAAACTTCTGACTTCAACTGTATATGTATATGCGCAGTAGTTGAGTTTGTAGTATTAGTAGACAAAACATAAACCTGAACACATAAGTTACTGTTCTCTCTTTTCAACTATGTGACAGCCTCAAAAATTATACTCCTGTGTGAGGGTCTGCAGCGAATCACAGCCAGCCGCCAGAGAGAAGCAAATGTAACCACAGGACATGTTGATGGACACCCTATGTTCATCAATGGACAGAAAGTTCCACAGAATGGAATATAGACACGTGCTATCAGAAACCGCTGCACTTGACCCCAGGTTTAAGAAGTTAGCCTTCAGTGATCTAATCCAAGATTGATCATCTAATCCAAGATGGCGTAGCAGTAGGATGTGTGTGTTCGTCCTCGTCTTATCCCGTGTAAATGGCTGGTCTTCTTCGTATATATTTTAATCTCACTTTCTATCTACGAAGTAAATATACTTTCCTGCAACCCGCCTCACCCAATGTGTCATGGATCTGCTAACTTTATTCCTTAGAACTGGAACTTCCATCAGGAGCGAGCCAACTAACTAGCAACTAGTCTTTGTTAGCCACGGCTAGTGGTCTTCACCTTTTTCTCGGTCGCCAGCCAGCCTTAGCTTGGACAACACCTGCCTGTCTGCTCAGCGCAATATCATCCCAGAGCATATCGGACTGTTTCTCTCTACCAATCACCAGATTCCTGCCGCTCTGGATCATTACACCGGATCATCACAGATAGCTAGTTGAAAACAAGTGGCTACTGTTAGCCTTGAGTGAGGCCCATATACCATCTAATTCTAGGACTACAACACCGCCAATTGGCCAAACCCTTTATTGTCGACACGGAACCCCGCCGATACATCACGACTGGACTGCCGACGTGATCGCCCGATATGGTCTCAACAGGCTATTTTGTTACGATGTCGTCGAAGAACTATCTACTAGCCCCGGCCCGCTAGCTTTTCTGAACGCTATGTCCCCTGCTCGCCTAGCGTAGTAGTGACTAGCGAACCTCACCCTGCCTCACCTATCGCTGCTCTTTTGACCCTATGATCAGTCGGCTACACAGCTGATGCCCCCTGGACTGTTTCAATAACATGGTAACTCATTTTGTTTACCTGTCGGCCCCAGTCTCAAACTCAGGTCCTGTATGTACCTAACTGACCCGCTCTGCCCATTCATTGCCATTTACCCGTTGATGTCTTAGCTCTCATGATCAACACCTGTGTTTGCTTTATGCCTCTCTCTAATGTCAATATGCCTTGTCTACTGCTGTCTTGGCTAGTTCTTATTGTTTTATTTCACTGTAAAGCCTTCAGTCCCGCTAAAAATGCCTTAGATAGCTCTTATGTCCCACCCCACACACATGCAGAGACCTCACCTGGCTTAACTGGTGCCTCTAGAGACGAAGCCTCTCTCATCATCACTCAATGCCTAGGTTTACCTCCACTGTACTCACATCCAACCATACCATTGTCTGTTCATTATGCCCTGAATCTATTCTACCACGGCCCATAAATATGCTCCTTATATTCTCTGTCCCCAACGCACTAGACGACCAGTTCTTATAGCCTTATATCCTACTCCTCTTCTGTTCCTCTGGTGATGTAGAGGTTAACCCAGGCCATGTAGCCCCCAGTTCCACTCCTATTCCCCAGGTGCTATCATTTGTTGACTTCTGTAATCGTAAAAGCCTTGGTTTCATGCATGTTAACATCAGAAGCCTCCTCCCTAAGTTTGTTTTATTCACTGCTCTAGCATACTCCACCAACCCTGATGTCTTAGCCGTGTCTGAATCTTGGCTTAGGAAGGCCACCAAAAATTCTGAAATTTCCATCCTCAACTACAACAATTTCTGCCATGATAGGACTACCAAAGTGGGTGGAGTTGCAATCTACTGCAGAGATAGTTCTGTCATGCTATCCAGGTATGTGCCCAAACAGTTAGAGCTTCTAACTGTTGCCGCTTGTTATAGAGCCCCCTCATTCCCCAACTGTGCCCTGGACACCATATGTGGATTTATTGTCCCCCATTTATCTTCAGAGTTTGTACTGTTAGGTGACCTAAACTGGGATATGCTTAACACCCTGGCCGTCCTACAATCTAAGCTAGATGCCATCAATCTCACACAAATTATCTAGGAACCTACCAAGTACAACCCTAAATCCGTAAACACGGGCACCCTCATGGATATCATCCTGACCAACCTGTCCTCTAAATATACCTCTGCTGTCTTCAACCAGGATCTCAGCAATCACTGCCTCATTGCCTGTATCCGTAATGGGTCCACGGTCAAACGACCACCCCTCATCATTGTCAAACGCTCCCTAAAACACTTCAGCGAGCAGGCCTTTCTAATCGACCTGGCCCGGGTATCCTGGAAGGATATTGACCTCATTCCGTCAGTAGAGGATGCCTGGTTATTCTTTAAAAGTGCTTTCCTCACCATCTTAAATAAGCATGCCCCATTCAAAAACAATTGAACTAAGAACAGATATAGCCCTTGGTTCACTCCACTTGACTGCCCTTAACCAAGCACAAAAACATGTGCCATACTGCATTAGCGTTGAATAGCCCCCCCTCCCCGCGAATGCAACTTTTCAGGGAAGTTAGGAACCAATATTCACAGGCAGTTAGGAAAGCAAAGGCTAGCTTTTCAAACAGAAATTTGCATCCTGTAGCACAAACTCCAAAAAGTTCTGGGACACATGGAGAATAAGAAAACCTCCTCCCAGCTGCCCACTGCACTGAGGCAAGGAAACACAGTCACCACCGATAAATCTACTATAATCGAGAATTTCAATAAGTATTTTTCTATGGCTGGCTATGCTTTCCACCTGGCTACCCCTACCTCGGTCAACAGCTCTGGACCCCCCACAGTAACTTGCCCAATCCTCTCCCATTTCTCCTTCACCCAAATCCAGATAGCTGATGTTCTGAAAGAGCTGCAAAATCTGGACCCCTACAAATCAACTGGGCTAGACAATCTGGACCCTCTCTTTCTAAAATGATTTGCCGTAATTGTTGCAACCCCTATTACTAGCCTGTTCAACCTCTCTTTCGTATCGTCCGAAATCCCAAAAGTTTGGAAAGCTGCCGCGGTCATCCCCTCTTCAAAGGGGGAGACACTCTAGACACAAACTGTTACAGACCTATATCCATCCTGCCCTGCTTTTCTAAAGTCTTTGAACGGCAAGTTAACAAACAGATCACCTACCATTTAGATTCCCACTGTACCTTCTCCGCAATGCAATCTAGTTTTCCGAGTGGGTCACGTGTGCACCTTAGCCACGCTGTCACGCCCTGACCTTAGAGAGACGTTTTATTTCTCTATTTGGTTAGGTCGGCGTGTGATGTGGGGTGGGCATTCTATGTTTTGTGTTTCTATGTTTCGGCCGGGTATGGTTCTCAATCAGGGACAGCTGTCTATCGTTGACTCTGATTGGGAATCATACTTAGGCAGCCTGGTTTTCCACCTTAGGTTGTGGGATGTTGTTTTTTGTTAGCTCTGTAAGCCTACTGAACGTGATGTTTGTTGTTCTTTTGTTGTTTTGTTTAGTGTTCTGAGAAAATAAAGAATCATGAACACATACCACGCTGCACCTTGGTCTACTTCATACGACAAGTGTTACACACGCTCAAGGTCCTAAACAATATCATAACCGCCATCAATAAAAGACAATACTGTGCAGCCATCTTCATCGACCTGGCCAAGGCTTTCGACTCTGTCAATCACCGCATTCTTATCGGCAGACTCAACAGCCTTGGTTTCTCAAATGACTGCCTCGCCTGGTTCACCAACTACTTTTCAGACAGAGTTCAGTGTTTCAAATCGGAGTGCCTGTTGTCCAAACCTCTGGCAGTCTCTTTGGGGGTGCCACAGGGTTCAAATCTCGGGCCGACTCTTTTCACTGTATACATCAATGATGTCGCTCTTGCTGCTGGTAATTTTCTGATCCACCTTTACGCAGACGACACCATTCTATATACTTCTGGCCCTTCATTGGACACTGTGTTAACAAACCTCCAGACGAGCTTCAATGCCATACAACACTCCTTCCGTGGCCTCCAACTGCTCTTAAATGCAAGTAAAACAAAATGCATGCTCTTCAACTGCCCGCACCTGCCCACCCGACTAGCATCACTACTCTGGATGGTTCTGACTTAGAATATGTGGACCACTACAAATACCTAGTTGTCTGGCTAGACTGTAAACTCTCCTTCCGGACTCACATTAAGCATCTCCAATCCAAAATTAAACCTAGAACTGGTTTCCTATTTCGCAACAAAGCATCCTTCATTCATGCTGCCAAACATACCCTCGCAAAACGAACTATCCTACCGATCCTTGACTTCAGCGACGTCATTTACAAAATTGCCCGTAGCACGTGCTCCAGCAGGTATATTTCACTGGTCATCCCCAAAGCCAACTCCTACTTTGGCTGCCTTTCCTTCCAGTTCTCTGCTGCCAATGACTGGAACGAATTGCAAAAATCTCTGAAGCTGGAGTCTTATATCTCCCTCAATATCTTGAAGCATCAGCTGTCAGAGCAGCTTACCGATCACCTGTACATAGCCCATCTGTAAATAGCCCACCCAACTTCCTCATTCCCATATTGTTATTTATTTTTTTGCTCCTTTGCACCCCAGTATCTCTACTTGCACATTCATCTTCTGCACATCGATCACTCCAGTGTTTAATTCCTAAATAGCATTATTTTTCATAACAAACCAATGCAGTTTTAAATACATTGTGGTTAAGGAAGAGTATGATTTATTTTAATAACTTAATTAGAATTGTTTTAACACACCAATCATAGTCAAACTATCGCAAACTGACTTGAAAAAATACAAAACATATTTTTTTAAAGAGCCGTTTGCGAGCCAAAAGAGCTGGCTCTTTTTGGTGAGCTGAGCCGAACGAGCCGGCTCACTATAAAGAGACGGAATGCCCGTCATTACTTTGTAGAGTTCCGACTTTCCGACCTGAAAATCACTGACGTCATATTTTGGCTACTATTTTTCGAGTCCCCAGTTGTCTTGAAAGCGCCAATAACTGACAACCAAAGAATCCCTATTTTGGTTATCCCATGGAAAAGTCTGGAAGTTTCCAGTGCGTCAAACCACTAACCTTAAAACATATTTTGGGGGGAAGTAGAGAGCACACACTAGTTGTCATTTGTACAATGCTAAACTCAAGAGGGAGCATTGAACTACAGAAACAACATCTGTTTGATATTTTTTATACTTTGTCCCAGGAGGTGAATTCCTACATTTCTGTTTAATTGTTGTGTGTCAAGGTTGAGTGGTGGAGGAAGTTACTGCTGTGCCACCAAATATCAGAAACGTACATTGAGACAAATATTAGTACACAGCCCTTATTAGATCTATCTCAAATTATTGTTGTTTTTTTTCTGTTGAAAAGTGAAGTATAATGACGCACTTCAGAGTTAGAATTTATTTCGCAGTTGTTCGATTTGAAGAAAAATACATGTTAGATGGCGTAGAGAGCTTGTCATGTCAAATCAAATCGTATTTGTTACATGCGCTGAATACAACCGGTGTAGACCTTACAGTGAAATGTTAACCTTAACCAACAATGCAGTTTTAAGAAAAATAGCTAAAAAAAAGTAAGAAATAATTAAAAAGCAGCATTAAAATAACAAAAGCTAGGCTATATACAGCTGGCTACCGGTACAGAGTCAATGCATCGGTTAGTCGAGGTAATTGAGGTAATATGTACATGTAGGTAGAGTTATTAAAGTGACGATGCATAGATAATAACAGAGTAGCAGCAGTGTGCACAGACTATATTTAGGGCCTTCCTCTGAGGTACTTCATTTGATACAAAGTATATAAATGTGAGATAAAATATAACCACAAACACTCATTCTAAGTGCAACATGAGATTACATTGAATTACAGTACATTAGTTTCTCCACTGCACTGTCGGAGCTAGAAGCACAAGCATTTCGCTACACTCGCAATAACATCTGCTAATCATTAGCAATATAATTTGATTTAGTCTCTCTTGTGCAAGCCTCCCTTATCACCACCAGAGTGCAGCAACGAGCCATTCGGGTGAGTTCGTAAATTAATTCTGGAGTGCCAAAGTGCAGATTCAGTGCATTTTTTGTTTAGGTTGTCCGTTCGTATATTCGGGGCGTTCCGAGCGCACACTGAACGCTCTGGCCGAGGAGTAAGGATGATCCAAGCGTCATGAACTCACGATGGCAGTCAAGCACCCAAGCTAACTGGCTAAAGTGGGCTAGTTTGCTATCTAGTGCCAGAAACAAATGAGAGAACACCCTCACTCTGGACATTTTACTCGGCCTAAGCAGAGCTGGTTAGAGTGTTTTCTTGTTATCTAGAGGGTTAGTGACTAACTGTGTTATGGCAACAATTTAATTGCGTTTTTAGTCGATGTTTACTTGCACCTGTCATTGCCAATTTTAGGGCGTTCGTAAATTCCTCAATTACTATCGCTAGCAAACCAGAGTGCTCTGAAATTGGAACCGATTACCAATGTGAATACGAACGCACCCCACATTAGAAGTTCACGAGAAAATTACATCAGATGTCTCGTTCTGCGCAAATTTCTGCCACGTTCAAAACAACTGGGAACTCGGAAATCTCTCACTTCCGAGCGTTCAAGACATCTGAGAACCCGGAAAAAGACGAGCCTCGACTGGGAAAAAATCGTTTGAGCTGTCATCCAACTGGGAACTCCAAGTCTGGAAACTCGGACATTTTTCTAGAGCTCCGACTTTCCGACCCGAAATGAAGATCACCGACGTCATGAGTTGAACTCGGTTATTTCTGAGTTCCCAGTTGTCTTGAAAGCACCATTCACACCGGGCAGAGAGAGGCCTCTTCGGGGATAGCAAACATAATCGCTGAAGATGGCGGCGGAGAGAGACACCGAAAATAATACTGCATGTATTATCATCACTAAGCAATGCTTTTTTTAGAGAGGTGGACACGGAAAATACCGAGAGCTTTTAAAGTTGAAGTACCGTGTTGCGCACATGACTTGTTTCCCCCCCCCCCACTGGAGCGCCCAAGTTCCATGTCAAGTTAGCAGTGTTGGCTAGCTAGCCTGATTGGATTGCACATAGATTTGATGAGCGATTAAATGTGCCACAAACTGTCCATGAAGCTATTGGACAACATCGTCTCTTACTACTGTGGGATACAGCTTTGCCAGCCTTTCAACTGGACCCGCGACACGGCGAGTGTCGAGTCGAAGTGACTGACCGTCATGTATTTTCTAACTGGCTGGCCTCGGAGGCTACTTTGTCCACTGAAAAGTGAAGAAGAACCGTTTCATGTTCAACCCAGCTCCCAGAGGTTTTACTTCGCTGTATTGTCCGAGACTCAACTAAGCGTCTGGTTTAGCCGGGTAAGGACCGAGGGAATTACTGACGAGCTGGCTAGCCACTAACGTTACCGGTTAACCGCTAAGGTTAGCCGGTGATCAAGTTGGATAGTTCAGTTTTTGGTCTGTACACTTTGGTTGCCGCGTCACTTTTTAGTTAATGGCGTGGCATTTAACCAACGTTAGCTGTCACGCGTACATGAATGTGGAAAAATAACAAACAGGTGGTTGTTTTGTACTGTTTTGTATTTTAACAGCACGAGTGTTAGCTAGTTACACACATCAATGTATTCTGTTCAGTATACGTTAAATGCATGTGCCAAACTACATTAGCTAGCCAGATAAAGACATGGCGAAAGCACAGCATTTGGGACTAACAATTTACTATAATGTAGCTAACTTTAGCTATGTGAGGAATATGTAAAAATGTAAGAATACTGTAATCTTCGATCATATACCGTCAAGTATTTAGGTAGGCTTGTAAGAGGGGCAAATCAGAGCCATAATGTAGAGCTTTGGCACAAATTCCTTCACTATCACTGGGTGGCACATGACGTTTAAGTTGAAGCAGAGCGTTATTTATTTTGACAACGTGTAAGTTACGCAAGTTGCGTTCCCATGGACTTCAACCTCCATGTTCGTCATTCTTCTGCACATATCCTCTCCCATATATTTCTAACAAAGAGAGCCTCTCACACGCGTGTTGAATCCTCTGCTTTGAGTGCTAGGAGTCACTTGGTGTTAGGACAGTTCACACCGTACTGCCACTTCATAGGTCCATATTTTCCTTGCCCCAGGGCTTCTGTTGATATACGATCTCTGGGGCTTTGTGACCCCAGGGGCAGACTTTCACCCAGACAAAAGATAGCTAAGAAATCTACACATATTCACTACATGGGTGAACTTTGATTTAAACTAGGCTATATATATATATTTTCTTCTGTGATGGATTGGTTGTTTTCTCTGATTAACATCAATGCAGCTTTCACTTTTAATGTGGTGTCCACATAACATCTGCAATTACAGTTGTCAGCTGTGGAATTATCTCTGCATAGTAGTAGTCAATGACTGCATAAGAGTATAAACATGAGTGCTGCTGCAAATATAATAGGTGTATGTAGAGTAGAATTAGATGTAAATCAAGGCCAGTATTTATTTCCCTGTCTCACAGGAGGTAAGTATCCTGTTGTGCTTCCAGGATTTAAAAATGGTTATTTAACTTGGCAAGTCCGTTAAGAACAAATTCTTATTTACAATGACGGCCTAACCTGGACGATGCTGGACCAATTGTGCACCGCTCTGTGGGACTCCCAATCACCGGTTGTGATACCGCCTGGAATCGAACCAGGGTCTGTAGTGATGCCTCTAGCACAGAAATGCAATGCCTTAGACCGCTGCGTATTACAACCTAGCTAGCTAGCTACTCCACTGATTCTCGACAGCTAACAGGCAGCTGCTTCGTTAAAAAATTAATCAATTTTTGTGATTTAATTATGTTGCTAGTTACTCTTATCTAGTTTGGCCATCTGGTTAGTATCAACAAGGACTTACTACAAATTCTATCTAGTGAGCAACAACATTAAAGCAGCTTGCCAGTTTGTTTACATTAGCTACAGCAGGCACAAGTCATGCTACTTCTGCCTTGTGGCCTTGAGTATTTATTTTATTTTAAATGTTTTACATTTGATATTAAACCCTCCACCCCTCCTCTTTGGAGGACAGATATCATTTATTTTTTTACAGCATTTTTTGCTACATTTTACATATACATTTTACATACATAGTACTTTTATATAAAGCAGTCACATAACAATAATACATGACCAAACATCAGCTCTTTAATCCCACCCCTCAGCCACTCCCATCCCACCTATCACCATAGACCTCAGCTCTTTAATCCCACCCCTCAGCCACTCCCAGCCCATCCCACCTATCACCATAGACCTCAGCTCTTTAATCCCACCCCTCAGCCACTCCCAGCCCATCCCACCTATCACCATAGACCTCAGCTCTTTAATTCCACCCCTCAGCCACTCCCAGCCCATCCCACCTATCACCATAGACCTCAGCTCTTTAATCCCACCCCTCAGCCACTCCCAGCCCATCCCACCTATCACCATAGACCTCAGCTCTTTAATTCCACCCCTCAGCCACTCCCAGCCCATCCCACCTATCACCATAGACCTCAGCTCTTTAATTCCACCCCTCAGCCACTCCCAGCCCATCCCACCTATCACCATAGACCTCAGCTCTTTAATTCCACCCCTCAGCCACCCATCCCACCTAGACCCATCCCACCTATCACCATCCCACCTATCACCATAGACCTCAGCTCTTTAATTCCACCCCTCAGCCACTCCCAGCCCATCCCACCTATCACCATAGACCTCAGCTCTTTAATTCCACCCCTCAACCACTCCCAGCTCCCACCTTCACCATTCCTCTTTAATTCCACCCCTCAGCCACTCCCAGCCCATCCCACCTATCACCATAGACCTCAGCTCTTTAATTCCACCCCTCAGCCACTCCCAGCCCATCCCACCTATCACCATAGACCTCAGCTCTTTAATTCCACCCCTCAGCCACTCCCAGCCCATCCCACCTATCACCATAGACCTCAGCTCTTTAATTCCACCCCTCAGCCACTCCCAGCCCATCCCACCTATCACCATAGACCTCAGCTCTTTAATTCCACCCCTCAGCCACTCCCAGCCCATCCCACCTATCACCATAGACCAACCCTCAGCCACTCTCAGCCCATCCCACCTATCATTGTAGACCACGCTCGTTTGGTTTCCATTGTGCCATATATTTTTCAATTGTGCTGTGATGTTTTACAACATTTTAAAATCTTTCTAATTGTATGTTATCCACAGATTGTGAGCTAAAGATGAAAACCTTTCCTACGAGTATTATTTATTGACTGACTATGGCTTTCCAAATCGCCCGACATTGCTATTTGTAAGGTTAATTTTAAGTGCATGTTGATGTTTTTATTTTATTTTTACCATTCCTGTCAATACCGGCCTGAGACGGTGGGCCCGGTCCATACCGGACTGAGACGGTGGGCCCGGTCCATACCGGACTGAGACGGTGGGCCCGGTCCATACCGGACTGAGGCGGTGGGCCCGGTCCATACCGGACTGAGGCGGTGGGCCCGGTCCATACCGGACTGAGACGGTGGGCCCGGTCCATACCGGACTGAGGCGGTGGGCCCGGTCCATACCGGACTGAGGCGGTGGGCCCGGTCCATACCCGGACTGAGGCGGTGGGCCCGGTCCATTCCCGGACTGAGGCGGTGGGCCCGGTCCATTCCCGGACTGAGGCGGTGGGCCCGGTCCATTCCCGGACTGAGACGGGGAAGGAAAATGAAGCACCCCACCATCCCTTAGTTATTCTCACAACGTGGACTCCTTGGTTTCTGCCTGTACTGCTCGACTTCTCGCTGTAGCAGCGTCTCCTCCTGCTCCGACTTCCTATTACTACTCTTTGGCCGTGTCTCTCAATAGCCTTTAGTGGACCCCTCTCCTCCACCACTCTCCTTCATCTGCAGTGACAATGCAGTGCATGGTTCATACTAGGTGCTTTCATGCCGAGGTGGTTAAATGAAACACCCCAGGAGTAACCAGTTTCCTTCCTTCCTTCCTTTCTCCATGGGAAGCTGCCATATCTCGCCTGTTCCTTCCCTCTCCAATCTCCCTGTTTATCAGCTGTCTCCTACTCCTATCACCCCCCCAATCCAATATGCTCGTTAGTGACTAGATCATTCTAGACTGTGCAATTTGTGTCTATTTACCATATTCTAGTCACACTCTCTTTGAAATAATCCTAGTATGGTGAGAAAATAAGGTGTAGGTAGTTAATTTAGACTTGATATTCAACATATTGATACAACCTAACTGATAAAACTGCACAGTTCTCATTTGTAAAGTTCAAATAGAGTATAGTCTTGCACATCATGATGTGTGGTCAATGTCAAATATCACGATTTTCGATTTAATCATATTAAGTACAATTTTATTTGTGACATGAGCCGAATACAACAGGTGTAGGTAGACCTTAGTGACATGCTTACTTACAAGCCCTTAACCAACAATGCAGTTAAGAAAATATTTACTAAATAAATGAAAGTAAAAAATAAAATAAGTAAAACAATAAAATGAATGAGGGGGTACCAGTACCGAGTCAATATACAGGTTCGTCGAGGTCATTTGTACATGTAGGTTGGGGTAAAGTGACTGCATAGATAAACAGTGAGTAGCAGCAGTGTAAAAACAAGGGGGTGTCAATGCATATAGACCGGGTGGCCATCTGATTCATTGTTCAGTAGTCCTATGGCTTGGGGGTAGAAGCTGTTAAGGATCCTTTTGGTCCTAAACTCTGGTGCTGCTTGCTGTGCGGTAGCAGAGAGAACACTCTATGACTTGGGTGACTGGAGTCTTTGACATTTTTTTGGGGGCCTCTGACACCACCTAGTATAGAGGTCCTGGATGGCAGGAAGCTTGGCCCCTGTGATATACTGGGCCGGAAGCACTACCCTCTGTAGCAGGCGGTGATGCAACCGTCAGGATGCTCTTGATGGTGCAGCTGTATTTGGACAATGTTAGTTTGTTGGTGATGTGGACACCAAGAAACTTGACTCTCTACCCACTCCACTACAGCCCCGTCGATGTGAATGGGGGCGTGTTCGGCCCCGCTTTTCCTGTAGTCCACGATCATCTCCTTTGTCTTGATTACGTTGAGGGAGAGCTTGTTTTCCTGGCAGTGACCTTCTCCCTATAGGCTGTTTCAATGTTGTCGGTGATCAGGCCTACCACCGTTGTGTCATCAGCAAACTTAGTGATGGTGTTGGAGTCGTGCTTGGCCACACAGTCATGGGTGAACAAGGAGTACAGGAGGGTACTAAGCACGCACTCCTGAGGGTTGAGGATCAGCGTGGCAGATGTGTTGTTGCCTAACCTTACCACCTGGGGGCGGCCCAGGATCCAGTTGCAGAGGGAGGTGTTTAGTCTCCGGGTCCTTGGCTTAGTGATGAGCTTTGTGGGCGCTATGGTGTTGAACGCTGAGCTGTAGTCAATGATCAATTATTTCTCACATACAGTACCAGTCAAAAGTTTGGGGACACCTACTCATTCAAGGGTTTTTCTTTATTTTTACTAATTTTTACTATTTTCTACAATGTAGAATAATAGTGAAGACATCAAAAGGGGCGGCAGGTAGCTTAGTGGGTAGAGCGTTGGACTGGCAGAGCGTTGGACTGGCAGAGCGTTGGACTGCTAACCGAAAGGGTGAAAGATTGAATTGCCGAGCTGACAAGTTAAAAATCTGTCGTTCTGGCCCTGAACAAGGCAGTTCTTAACTGACTTGCCTAGTTAAATAAAGGTAACCCCCCCCAAAAAAAAAAAAAAAAAAACAAACATGAAATGACATATATGAAATCATGTAGTAACAAAGTGTTAAATCAAAATATATTTTAGATTCTTCAAAGTAGCCACCATTTGCCTCTGACAGCTTTGCACACTCTTGGCATTATCTCAACCAGCTTCACCTGGAATGCTTTTCCAACAGTCTTGAAGGAGTCCTCAGCATTTGTGAGAACTTGTTGGCTGCTTTTCCTTCACTCTGCAGTCCAACTCATCCCAAATCATCTCAATTGAGTTTAGGTCTGGTGATTGGGGAGAGCAGGTCATCCAATGACCCAACACACCTCCAGGCTGTGTAAGGGCTATTTGACCAAGAAGGAGAGTGATCAGTGTTCATCACTCTCCTCCTTGGTCAAGTAGCCCTTACACAGCCTGGAGGTGTGTTGGGTCATTGTCCTGTTGAAAAACAAATGATAGTCCCACTAAGCGCAAACCAACTGGTCGAAGCAGGGTTTCCCTTTGTAGTCAGTAATAGTATGCAAGTCCTGCCACATCCGACGAGCGGCAGAGCCGGTGTAGTAGGATTCAATCTTAGCCCTGTATAGCCCTGCTCTGCCTGTTTGATGGTTCGTCTGAAGGCATAACAGGATTTCCTATAAGCGTCCGGATTAATGTCCCACTCCTTGAAAGCGGCAGCTCTAGCCTTTAGATTGGTGCAGATGTAATCCATGGACTCTGTTTGGGATATTTACATACGGTCACTGTGGGTACGACATCATCGATGCACTTAGTCACCGGCTTCATCAATGAGGTGGTACACGCATCAAAGCCGTTTGCTAAATCCCGGAACATATTCCAGTCTGTGCTAGCAAAAACAGTCCTGTAGCGTAGCACTCGCGTCATCTGACCACTTCCATATTGAACAAATCACTGGTACTTCCTGCTTTAGTTTTAGCTTGTAAGCAGGAATCAGGAGAATATAATTATGGTCAGATTTGCCAAATGGAGGGTGAGGGAGAGCTTTGTCTCTGTGTGTGGAGTAAAGGTGTTCCAGAGTTAGCCCCCCCCCCCCGTTTCCACATGCTGGTAGAATGACGTATAACATATTTACGTTTCCTGCATTAAAGTCCCCGGCCACGAGAGCGCCGCTTCTGGATGAGCATTTCCTTGTTTGCTTATGGCCTTATACAGCTCGTTGAGTGCGTTCTTAGTGCCAGCGTCGGTTTGTGGTGGTAAATGGACAGCTACGAAAAATATAGATGAGAACTCTCTTGGTATATAGTGTGGTCTGCAGCTTATCATAATGTACTCTACCTCAGATGAGCAAAACCTTGAGACTTCTTTAATATCAGACATCGCACACCAGCCGTTATTGACAAATTGACCCCCCCACCCCTCGTCTAGCCTGACTTAGCTGTTCTGTCCTGCAGATGCACGAAGAACCCAGCCAACTATATATTATCAGTGTCGTTGTTCAGCCACGACTCGGTGAAACATAAGATATTACAGTTAGTGCCCTGTCGGTAGGATAGTCTCGAACGGAGCTCATCCAGTTTGTTCTCCAGTGATTGCACGTTGGCCAATAGAAAGGATGCTTGAAAGGATGCTTGCGTGTTACCCACTCGCCAATGAAATCTCACAAGTCACCCTGATTTGTATTTCCTTCTTTACTTCATGTGAATGACAGGGTTTAGTGCCTTGTCCGGGAGCAACATTATATCCTTCTCGTCAAAAATCTTTGTCCAGTTCGAGGTGAGTAGTCGCTGTTCTAATATCCAGAAGCTCTTTTCGGTCATAAGAGGTGGTAGCATTAACATTATGTACAAAATAAAATAAGTAACAAACTTGGCACAGCCCGTAAAATGGCAGTCATCCCCTCTGGCACCGTTTTTTCCCCCGGACACCTCGGCCCGACCCTATTCTGAATGCTTCCTTGGACACCTCGGCCCGACCCTATTCTGAATGCTTCCTTGGACACCTCGGCCCGACCCTATTCTGAATGCTTCCCCGGACACCTCGGCCCGACCCTATTCTGAATGCTTCCCCGGACACCTCGGCCCGACCCTATTCTGAATGCTTCCCCGGACACCTCGGCCCGACCCTATTCTGAATGCTTCCCCGGACACCTCGGCCCGACCCTATTCTGAATGCTTCCCCGGACACCTCGGCCCGACCCTATTCTGAATGCTTCCCCGGACACCTCGGCCCGACCCTATTCTGAATGCTTCCCCGGACACCTCGGCCCGACCCTATTCTGAATGCTTCCCCGGACACCTCGGCCCGACCCTATTCGGAATGCTGAATTACCCTCTGGGACCTCTTCAATTACACTGACTCAGTAGAATGGGTTTTTATGAAGCTTGGTATTATGTGGGGTATCGTCTGAGTGGCCTTGGTGTTTGGTGTCCAACCTCATCACGGTTTTGATTTTGAGAACAGCTCTCAGTATCACTTTACTTGAAGTGAAAAGACATCTTAAGATAAGGTTCTTCAGGGCCGTGGCTGAGTGAGGGTTACTTTTTTGTGCAGTCCAGGGAGGCTTGATGGCATTGATTGAGTGCTTCTCTCTCATGCAAGAAGGCATATCCACCTCCATCGTATTATGCTCAAGTCATGACATCACTGTGATCTCCATGACAATGCTGTTCATCAGGAGGAATCCTTACTGTAAGGTCTTCTGAGACCCTTATTATATACTGTATGAAAAGTGGCTGTTTGAAGTTGGTCACTTTGGGTTATTCTTGATAATTAGCACTTGGGTAGCTAGGTTTGTGTTTGACTGAGTGCTGTATCGTACTTACTGCCCATATGAGAGCTTTGGTAGAGAATATGTAATCAACAAATAGCATGAGAGTAGATATGGATATTTTCAAAACAGTTGATCCCCTTTGAAATATCAAGGTCTCTTAACTAGAGGTCGACCGATTATGATTTTTCAACGCCGATACCGATTATTGGAGGACCAAAAAAATCTGATACCGATTAATCTGAATATTTTTATTTATTTATTTGTAATAATGACAATTACAACAATACTGAATGAACACTTATTTTAACTTAATATAATACATCAATAAAAATCATTTGAATGGTAAATAAATAATGAAACATGTTCAATTTGGTTAAAATAATGCAAAAACAAAGTATTGGAGAAGAAAGTAAAAGTGCAATATGTACTATGTAAAAAAAGCTAACGTTTAAGTTCCTTGCTTAGAACATGAGAACATATGAAAGTTGGTGGTTCCTTTTTAACACGAGACTTCAATATTCCAAGGTAAGAGGTTTTAGGTTGTAGTTAATATAGTATTTTCGGACTATTTCTCTCTATACCATTTGTATTTCATATACCTTTGACTATTGGATGTTCTTATAGGCACTTTAGTATTGCCAGTGTAACAGTATAGCTTCCGTCCCTCTCCTCGCCCCTACCTGGGCTCGAACCAGGAACACCGACAACAACCACCCTCGAAGCAGCGTTACCCATCGATCCACAAAAGCCGCGGCCCTTGCAGAGCAAGGGGAATAATGACTCCAAGTCTCAGAGCGAGTGACGTTTGAAACGCTATTAGCGCGCACTCTGCTAACTAGCTAGCCATTTCACATCGGTTACACCAGCCATTAGGCTGATATGCTTGAAGAAGAAAGGCATTGATGTTTATGGTTAGGTACACATTGGAGCAACAATAGTCCTTTTTCGCGAATGCGCACCGCATCGATTATATGTAACGCAGGACACTCTAGATAAACTAGCAATATCATCAACCATGTGTAGTTATTAACTAGTGATTATGATTGATTGTTTTTTATAAGATAAGTTTAATGTTAGCTGGCTTCTTACTGCATTTGCGTAACAGGCAGGCTCCTCGGGAGGCAGGTGGTTAGAGCGTTGGACTAGTTAACCGTAAGGTTGCAAGATTGAATCCCTGAGCTGACAAGGTAAAAGTCTGTCGTTCTGCCCCTGAACAAGGCAGTTAACCCACTCTTCCAAGGCTGTCATTGAAAATAAGAATGTGTTCTTAACTGACTTGCCTGGTTAAAATAAAGGTATAAAAAAAAAATAGTGCCCAAAAATACTGATTTCCGATTATGAAATTGGCTCTGATTAATCGGTCGACCTCTAATCTTAACTAGTTGCTCTCTTTATCTCCCCATTATTCATGAGCTGATCTGCTATCTGTATAATCAACTAAATTTTTTCCCAATATAGGATATATTCTGGCATTCGTTGGAGGTTATCTTGCAAGCTTAGCAACTTTGGTAATTTTACTTTTGTTTGACTGCCATTACAAAGTTTGTATGATTAGACGATGCTATACTTAATGCTTCCCCTATTGCTGAAATCCACTGGATTAATTGTAGAACATGGAAACGCTCTGAATTTATGAACAGCCTGTTTCGCAATGCACAACGATGTCATTGGCGATCAAAGATATTTAGTAACTATCAGTTTAATTTGGAAATCTTTACATGGTGACGCACCGTCCGTCTTATTTGAAGAGAACCCTGGCATAGTGATCATATCTTGGTTTTAAACTCCTGATAGATAAACATTGATTCTGGTATTGAATCTTGGTAGATTTTCTGTGAAACATGCATCCTTAGAATACAGTGCCCCTGTTTCTATTTCATACACTGACCCATTTTCTTTGTTGTTTTGGCTTTGTACTCCTCTAGCACTTTGGATTTGAAATGATACAATGATTGAGGGTGAAGTGCAGACTATCAGCTTTAATTTGAGTCTTTCATCCATATCAGGTGACACATTTAGAAATTACAGCCCTTGTACATAGTCCCCCCCACGCCACCCCCATTTTAGGGTACTAAAGATATTGGAATTAATTAACTTGTGTATTAAAGTAGTCAAAAGTTTAGTATTTGGTCCCATATTCCTAGAATGCGATGACTACATCAATCTTGTCACTCGATAACATGTTGGATGTATTAGCTGTTTGTTTTGGTTGTTTCAGATTATTTTGTGCCCAGTAGAAATTAATGGTAAATAATGTATTGTGTGAAATAAGTATAGAAAGCTTCTGCACTTTAACCTTCTAGTCAGTGAATCATTTAAAATCCAAAGTGCTGGATTACAGAGCCCCCCTCAAAAAAAAAAAAAAAATGGCCACTATCTGAATAAGTTTGGAGCTCAGTGTATGGAGTATGTATCAACCATTGTTGTAGTAAAAGTGTGTGACTGGCTGTCTGACCTTGTCGACATTCCCGTTAGCAACCCCGTCCGCGAGTCTCCGCCTGGCCCAGTGCTGCTGGTGCTCCAGGACCGGGGGCTCCGCTACACACACAGCTAGGACAAGTAGAGACCGGTCCTCAAGCTCCTCCACTAAAGTCTTATAGCGGTTTTCCTTGGCACAGTTAGGAGAGGGGGTGGAAGTGGATGTGGCCTCATATTACAATAAGACACACCCACATTCATGAAGGCCTAGTTTCCACTATCTCTGCTATTATATAATAGGCTTGGGAGATATACCGAGTGTATGATGTTCAATACCGTTTGAAAATCATACCGGGGGCTGTGGGGATGCGTGCTACGCCACTACTTATAACTACTCTTAGCTTTCACCTGGTAAGTTTTGTACACTATGACCCCTTATTGATGTCACCTGTTAAATCCACTTCAATCAGTGTAGATTAAGGGGAGGAGACCGGTTAAGGAATGGTCCAGCATCCCGGTGCAACGCTTTCGACACCTTGTAGAGTCCATTCCCCAATGAATTGAGGCTTTCCTGAGGGCAAGAGGGGTTAAATTCAATATTAGGAAAGTGTTCCTAATGCTTTGTACACTCAGTGTATACATTAACCTCAATGGGATCGTTCGGGACGCTAGCGTTCCACCGCGCCAAATTCAAACAGAAATCTCATAATTAAAATTCCTCTAACATAGAAGTATCAAACACAATTTAAAGATAAACTTGTTGTTAATCCAGCCACAGTGTCCGATTTCAAAAAGGCTTTACGGCGAAAGCACACCATGTGACTGTTAGGTCAGCACCTAGTCACAGAAAACCATACAGCCATTTTCCAACCAAGGAGAGGTGTCACAAAAGTCAGAAATGGTGTTAAAATGAATCACTTCTTCATCTGATGGCACTCCCAGGACTCCATGTTTGACAACAATTGTTTGTTTTGTTTGATAAAGTTAATCTTTATGTCCAAATACCTCCTTTTTGTTCCCGCGTTTAGTCCAGTGATCCAAATGCACAAAGCGCGAGCACAAAGCCCAGACGAAAAGTCGAAAAAGTTCCATTTAAAGTTCGTAGAAACATGTCAAACGATGTTTCTAATCAATCATTAGGGTGTTTTTATCATAAATATTCAATGATGTTTCAACCGGACAATACTGCTGTTTTCATTAGAAAGGGAACGGAGCTCACGCGATCAACAACTAAAGGCTTTCAGTTGAGCCATCTGCTTAGAGTGGTCTTATTCTCTCCCCTTCCACAATAGAAGCCTGAAACAACTTTCTAAAGACTGTTGACATCCAGTGGAAGCCTTAAAGTGCAATCTGACCCCGTTTACACTGGATATTGGATAGGCAATCACAAAAACTACAAGCCTCAGATGTCCCACTTCCTGGTTGGATTTTTCTCAGGTTTTTGCCTGCCATATGAGTTCTGTTATACTCTCATATTATTTTAACAGTTTTGGAAACTTTAGAGTTTTCTATCCAAATCGAACAAATTATATGCATATTATAGCTTATGGGCCTGAGTAACAGGCAATTTACTATGGGCACGCTTTTCATCCAAACTTCCCAATGCTGCCCTCTATACCAATGAAGTTAAGTATAACTTCAACACATATATTGTTTTCAATAGCTCCCCTTGTGCGTAATTATAGTAATACCTTATACCACGGTGTGGTACAGAAACGGTATGAAAATCTGCCTACTGCCCAACCGTATTAAATAATTCACTGTCTAGTCTTTTATAAGTGTATTCTGTGCTTGGCATCGCACGGTCTCATTAGAAAAGAACAAGTTTATATTTCCTGCTGAAAGAAAGAGCCCAGGTCTGGGTCTGGCAGCATAACAATAGATTGTGTACTGCCTGTGTTTTTTTTTACCAGGTTCCCCTTTTTGTATATGTGGAGGAAAATCCTCTGAATCCATCCAGAAGGTCACCAGAGAATCATCATTAATACAAACCATTGACCAAGTCATAGAGGTTTACAATATTCATTGTGAAACAGTTTTTTTTTTATGTAATTTTGCTGCATAGCCAATCTCAGTTCAGTGGACAGTCATTTTTCTGTTTGTGTGAAAGCTCTGTGGATGCAGACAGATATTTAAAAATGGATTTAAGCCAAATGTCATGTAGAGAATTGAATGGAAATTATAATTAAGTTATACGTGTGTGTGTGTGTGTGTGTGGCTCTGTCTGAGATGAAAAGGAGTTAATGGCTTGTAATCTTATTTTATGATTATGGTGTCATTGCAGGATCTGTGTGTGTAACTGTGCTATGATTTATGTATACGGTGGCATTGCTCTGCTGTTTAACAGGATCAGTGTGTCTGTGATGTTGGCTACTGCAGGATCTCGGATGTCTACAAAACACAACAAATTAATTTGGCCTTTTTGCTCAGCGAAAAGCAGATAGGAGCAATAATCTGAGGCTATTTCTTAGTAGAAACAAATTTCCTGAAGGCCTGTGATGTGACTCTGAGGGATGTCACATCTTATGTAATGTTTTCTTCTTTGTGGATTCAATTGGGATTGATTATGTGGCTTCGCAGGAACTGACAGGCACGGCTCTGTCCAAGGTGTGTGTGTGTGTGTGTGTGTGTGTGTGTGTGTGTGTGTGTGGGGTTTCTGCATAGCCTCTTTTCTTCTTAGTGACTGGCTGTCTCTAAGCGAACTCCCCTGATTGCCTCCGGTGAGATTTCACCATGTGGCAGCTGCTCACAGGCCTCTAGTTCAGACATGACAATGTAAAAATCTGTTGTTCTGCCCCTGATCAAGACAGTTAACCCACTGTTCCCCGTGCACCGATGATGTTGATGCAGCCCCCCCGCACCTCTCTGATTCAGAGGGGTTGGGTTAAATGCGAAGACTATGTTTACGGTCAAATGTCCAGAGCTACATTTTCCTAATGGAGACCCTGACACGCACACACAAAGACTCTGACAAAGAGCTCTGAAATAAGTATACCTTTTCCGTGAGGGGTCATTGTCCTCTACCCAGTTACCTTCCCTGCTTTTCTTATATTGTAATGTGAGGGTACTCCCTCTTGCTCTCTCTTTCTCTCTTTGTCTCTCTCTGGCTCTGTCTCTCTCTCTCTCTCTCTCTCTGGCTCTGTCTCTCTCTCTCTGGCTCTGTCTCTCTCTCTCTCTGGCTCTGTCTCTCTCTCTCTCTGGCTCTGTCTCTCTCTCTCTCTGGCTCTGTCTCTCTCTGGCTCTGTCTCTCTCTCTCTCTCTGGCTCTGTGTCTCTCTCTCTCTGGCTCTGTGTCTCTCTCTCTCTGGCTCTGTGTCTCTCTCTCTCTGGCTCTGTGTCTCTCTCTCTCTGGCTCTGTGTCTCTCTCTCTCTGGCTCTGTGTCTCTCTCTCTCTGGCTCTGTGTCTCTCTCTCTCTGGCTCTGTGTCTGTCTCTCTCTCTGGCTCTCTCTCTGGCTCTGTGTCTCTATCTCTGGCTCTCTCTCTCTCTTTCTGGCTCTCTCTCTCTCTGGCTCTGTGTCTCTCTCTCTGTCTCTCTCTCTCTCTCTCTCTCTCTCTCTCTCTCTCTGGCTCTCTCTCGCTCTCTCTCTCTGGCTCTGTGTCTCTCGCTCTCTCTGGCTCTGTGTCTCTCTCTCTCTCTGGCTCTGTGTCTCTCTCTCTGGCTCTGTGTCTCTCTCTGGCTCTCTCTCTCTCTCTGGCTCTGGCTCTGTGTCTCTCAATTCAATTCAATTCAAGGGCTTTATTGGCATGGGAAACATGTGTTAACATTGCCAAAGCAAGTGAGGTAGACAACATACAAAGTGAATATATAAAGTGAAAAACAACAAAAATTAACAGTAAACATTACACATACAACAGTTTCAAAACAGTAAAGACATTACAAATGTCATATTATATATATATATATATATATATATACACAATGTACAAATAATTAAAGGACACAAGATAAAATAAATAAGCATAAATATGGGTTGTATTTACAATGGTGTTTGTTCTTCACTGGTTGCCCTTTTCTCGTGGCAACAGGTCACAAATCTTGCTGCTGTGATGGCACACTGTGGAATTTCACCCAGTAGGTATGGGAGTTTTTCAAAATTGGATATGTTTTCGAATTCTTTGTGAATCTGTGTGATCTGGGGAAATATGTCTCTCTAATATGGTCATACATTGGGCAGGAGGTTAGGAAGTGCAGCTCAGTTTCCACCTCATTTTGTGGGCAGTGAGCACATAGCCTGTCTTCTCTTGAGAGCCATGTCTGCCTACGGCCTTTTCTCAATAGCAAGGCTATGCTCACTGAGTCTGTACATAGTCAAAGCTTTCCTTAATTTTGGGTCAGTCACAGTGGTCAGGTATTCTGCCGCTGTGTACTCTCTGTGTAGGGCCAAATAGCATTCTAGTTTGCTCTGTTTTTTGTTAATTCTTTCCAATGTGTTAAGTAATTATCTTTTTGTTTTCTCATGATTTGGTTGGGTCTAATTGTGCTGTTGTCCTGGGGCTCTGTAGGGTGTGTTTGTGTTTGTGAACAGAGCCCCAGGACCAGTTTGCTTAGGGGACTCTTCTCCAGGTTCATCTCTCTGTTTGTGATGGCTTTGTTATGGAAGGTTTGTGAATCGCTTCCTTTTAGGTGGTTGTAGAATTTAATGGCTCTTTTCTGGATTTTGATAATTAGTGGGTATCGGCCTAATTCTGCTCTGCATGCATTATTTGGTGTTTTACGTTGTACACGGAGGATATTTTTGCAGAATTCTGCGTGCAGAGTCTCAATTTGGTGTTTGTCCCATTTTGTGAAGTCTTGGTTGGTGAGCGGACCCCAGACCTCACAACCATAAAGGGCAATGGGCTCTATGACTGATTCAAGTATTTTTAGCCAAATCCTAATTGGTATGTTGAAATTTATGTTTCTTTTGATGGCATAGAATGCCCTTCTTGCCTTGTCTCTCAGATCGTTCACACCTTTGTGGAAGTTACCTGTGGCGCTGATGTTTAGGCCAAGGTATGTATAGTTTTTGTGTGCTCTAGGGCAACAGTGTCGAGATGGAATTTGTATTTGTGGTCCTGGTGACTCGACCTTTTTTGGAACACCATTATTTTGGTCTTACTGAGATTTACTGTCAGGGCCCAGGTCTGACAGAATCTGTGCATAAGATCTAGGTGCTGCTGTAGGCCCTCCTTGGTTGGTGACAGAAGCACCAGATCATCAGCAAACAGCAGACATTTGACTTCGGATTCTAGCAGGGGAGGCCGGGTGCTGCAGACTTTTCTAGTGCCCGCGCCAGTTCGTTGATATATATGTTGAAGAGGGTGGGGCTTAAGCTGCATCCTGTCTAACCCCACGACCCTGTGTGAAGAAATGTGTGTGTTTTTGCCAATTTTAACCGCACACTTGTTGTTTGTGTACATGGATTTTATAATGTCGTATGTTTTACCCCCAACACCACTTTCCATCAGTTTGTATAGCAGACCCTCATGCCAAATTGAGTCGAAGGCTTTTTGAAATCAACAAAGCATGAGAAGACTTTGCCTTTGTTTTGGTTTGTTTGGTTGTCAATTAAGGTGTGCAGGTGAATACATGGTCTGTTGTACGGTAATTTGGTAAAAAGCCAATTTGACATTTGCTCAGTACATTGTTTTCATTGAGGAAATGTACGAGTCTGCTGTTAATAATAATGCAGAGGATTTTCCCAAGGTTACTGTTGACACATATTCCACGGTAGTTATTGGGGTCAAATTTGTCTCCACTTTTGTGGATTGGGGTGATCAGTCCTTGGTTCCAAATATTGGGAAGATGCCAGAGCTAAGTATGATGTTAAAGAGTTTTAGTATAGCCAGTTGGAATTTGTTGTCTGTATATTTGATCATTTCATTGAGGATACCATCGACACCACAGGCCTTTTTGGGTTGGAGGGTTTTATTTTGTCCTGTAACTCATTCAATGTAATTGGAGAATCCAGTGGGTTCTGGTAGTCTTTAATAGTTGATTCTAAGATCTGTAGTTGATCATGTATATGTTTTGCTCTTTGTTCTTTGTTATAGAACCAAAAAGATTGGAGAAGTGGTTTACCCAGACATCTCCATTTTGGATAGATAATTCTTCGTGTTGTTGTTTGTTTAGTGTTTTCCAATTTTCCCAGAAGTGGTTAGAGTCTATGGATTCTTCAATTGCATTGAGCTGATTTCTGACATGCTGTTCCTTCTTTTTCCGTAGTGTGTTTCTGTATTGTTTTAGTGATTCACCATAGTGAAGGCGTAGACTCAGGTTTTCCGGGTCTCTATGTTTTTGGTTGGACAGGTTTCTCAATTTCTTTCTTAGATTTTTGCATTCCTCATCAAACCATTTGTCATTATTGTTAATTTTCTTCGGTTTTCTATTTGAGATTTTTAGATTTGATAGGGAAGCTGAGAGGTCAAATATACTGTTAAGATTTTCTACTGCCAAGTTTACACCTTCACTATTACAGTGGAACGTTTTACCCAGGAAATTGTCTAAAAGGGATTGAATTTGTTGTTGCCTAATTGTTTTTGGTAGGTTTCCAAACTGCATTCCTTCCACCTATAGCATTTCTTAATGTTACTCAGTTCCTTTGGCTTTGATGCCTCGTGGTTGAGTATTGCTCTGTTTAAGTAGACTGTGATTTTGCTGTGGTCTGATAGGGGTGTTAGTGGACTGACTGTGAACGCTCTGAGAGATTCTGGGTTGAGGTCAGTGATAAAGTAGTCTACAGTACTACTGCCAAGAGATGAGCTATAGGTGTACCTACCATAGGAGTCCCCTCGAAGCCTACCGTTGACTATGTACATACCCAGCGTGCGACAGAGCTGCAGGAGTTGTGACCCGTTTTTGTTGGTTATGTTGTCATAGTTGTGCCTAGGGGGCATATGTGGGAGGGATGCTGTCACCTCAGGCAGATGTTTGTCCCCCTGTGTGCTGAGGTGTCAGGTTCTTGTCCGGTTCTGGCATTTAGGTCGCCACAGACTAGTACATGTCCCTGGGCCTGGAAATGATTGATTTCGCCCTCCAGGATGGAGAAGCTGTCTTCATTAAAATATGGGGATTCTAGTGGGGGGATATAGGTAGCACACAGGAGGACATTTTCTCTGTTAGGATAATTTCCTTTTGAATTTCTAGCCAAATGTAGAATGTTCCTGTTTTGATTAATTTAATGGAGTGAGTTAGGTCTGCTCTATACCAAATTAGCATACCCCTGAGTCCCTTCCCTGTTTCACACCTGGTAGTTTGGTGGATGGGACTACCAGCTCTCTGTAACCTAGAGGGCAACCAGTGGGTCCGTCTCCTCTATACCAGGTTTCTTGCAGGATGACAATGTCTGTGTTACCGATTTCTTTGGTGAAGTCCGGGTTTCTGCTCTTTAGGCCAAAGGCAGATGACCTCAGGCCTTGGATATTCCAGGATGATATAGTGAAGGCTTTTTGTTCCATAGAATGTCCAATGTTGTTGGTCGTGTGGTTTGGCCTCAGGCCAGTAAGTGTGAGCAGAGCCTGCTGAGCATCTGGTACATGCTATTGGCTTGGGCGAGTGTGAGAGTGGGGGTTGGGACTGTTTGCCCGCTCACTACCTGGGCGTATGTGTGGCTTCCATGTTGAGGCCCTCTTTGCGGGGTGGGGTGCATGGGGTGGGCAGGAGTGGCATAGGTCTGATCTGAGGGGGCCTAAATGGGGTGTGGGCATGGTTGACGTGGGGGGTGTTGATTGGTTGGGGTGGGGGTGTGGATGTGTCTGGGTGTACTGTGGTCTGGATGTAATTCCTCTTGGCGTGGGTCCTCTATGTGTAGGTCCAGGGGGTCCTGCAGGTCTGGGAGGGTGTCTCGCTGGTCTGGGTGGAGAGTCTATTGATCTGTTGCTCCTGTGTGAAGTGTTGGGGATACGTTTGAGAGCGTGTCCTTTAGGGTCCTGGCAAGGTGGGCACTGCTGCCTTGTAGAGTGGACCTGGTCATAGAGGCTGTTCAAGTCCAGGGTGGAGTGGTGGGCCAGGAAAACATTTGGTTTTGAGGCACAGTCACGGGAAATACTTGCGTTTACCCGCTGTATTGTGGCAGGGTGGAAGTCTTTTCGTGGTAGCAGGGTGGAGATAACCACTTGTGCGTTGGGAAAGTAGAAGAAGCCTTTTCAATCACTCTCTTCAGTGCTGTTGCCACCCTTTCCTGCTGTGCTCTCAGGTCGTTTGTGCCTGTGTGTATTATTATGTGGCTGGGTGAACCTAGTTGGTCCTCAGACAGAAGGTCGAGGAGCACGCTGGGTGTTTGGACACCAGAGTTTAGACACACTATGTTTGGGAAAAAGTTTTTTTCTTCTATATATTTCCCATTTGAGTCCATAAGTAGTACAATCTGTGTCTTGTGTTTGTCCTCAGTGGGTGTGAGGGGGTTGTCAGAAGGGCTATCAGGGTGGCTGACAGGGGTGCTCGGAGGGTGAGAGCCGCTGGGCTTGTGGTTCTTCATTTGTCTGTTCTGCTGTGGTGTCGACTCTATGGTCAGGGTCTGGTGTGGACTGTTCTGCTGTGGTGTCGAAACTTTTGTCAGGTGCTGGGGTGGGCTGTTCTGCTGGCTTCTCTGTGGGGTGGCCACCTCTCTAGTGGGTTGTTCTCTGTCACACGCCGTCCCCCTCAACCTCTCCTCCGTCCCCCTCAACCTCTCCTCCGTCCCCCTCACCCTCTCCTCCATCCCCCCTCAACCTCTCCTCCACCATCAGTCCGATCCTCTCCTCTAATGCTCTGTTCTTCTCCTGATTCTGCTCTTTCTCCTGTTGAAGTTGTCTCACCACAGTCCAGAGTGCAGATATGTCTCTGTCCACCTCCAGCTCTCCGGGTCTGGTTAAGGGGGTGTTGTTGTGCTGGACTGTTGTCTGGGTCTGTGCTGACTGAAGTGTAATCACCTGCTGTTCCAGCTCCACCTGTCTTACCTCCAGCTGGGTGAATTTGTCCTTCATTTCAATGAGGGAGTGGTAGTCCGTGCTGGGAGGTTGACTCTCCGCTGGGGGTTGCTCGTCTGTGGTGTTACATAATGAAGAGCTCTGGTTTGACCCGCTCGGGGTGGGGGTATCTTTATCAAGGAGAGCTTCTCCTGTTGGGCTAATTCTTTGATTAGGTGAAAGTCCAGCTGAAGCTGTTTGTGGTTACTTTGTACGATCACTGTTCCGGACTTATAGATATTTATATTACATGACTCAGAGTCCTCGTTATCAAGTATTCTGAGTTTCCACCCCTCGGTAATCCCGGCTCTCGTAACAGAGGGGTAGTGTGCTAATATAGCACTGTGCCATGCCCGAGGGGATGGTTTGTGTGGAAGATAAGGTTGCTGATGTTCCCATTTTTGTAATAGTCAGCAAAAAGTGTCTCTTGATTTTCCATAAGGAGCTTCATTTTGTAATCTTTTCTTGACTTCTCATTCTTTACATGCACAGGGTACTGTATTTTAATTGCCTCTGAACAGCGGGAGGGAGCTTCTAAGGCCTCTCCATTTGGTTGGGGTAGACTGTGTGACTCTCCTGCCATTGTTGGGCTAATGGGCTTTGACACCTCTCACTTGACACGTCAGTGCTAGTTGAAGCTGTATCAAGCTTGGCAGAATTATGTTAGAATTCAGTCCTTATAAAGTAATGTTGTGTATTTTTCTTCTTGGCTTTTGGAAATAAGATATAGTTTCAGCCTAAGCATTACTCACTCAGTTCCAGGTTGGATGGTGTTTTCAGGTTTCTGTTGTTTTCCAGAGAATTTGCTGTATAGAGTAAAAATCCTTGGTAGTTGTGAACCTTCCAGGTGATTCCGTAATTCCGTCCAAAATCAGGTTGTAGGTTTTAAGTTTTGATTTGAAGTAGGGGTTATGTTGTAGAGGGTAAAATCCAGTATGTGTTCCAGACAAAAAATCTAAGTTTATCTGACTCTTAATCTATCTTTTTTAAAGAAAATGCTGAAAAATGCAGGAGCTGATCTGAACCTGACCTC
>NC_068432.1:45514813-45517313 GCF_023373465.1 Oncorhynchus keta
CTCTCTCTCTCTCTCTCTCTCTCTCTCTCTCTCTCTCTCTCTCTCTCTCTCTCTCTCTCTCTGGCTCTGTGTCTCTCTCTCTCTCTGGCTCTGTGTCTCTCTCTCTCTCTGGCTCTGTGTCTGTCTCCTCTCTCTCTCTCTCTCTCTCTCTCTGTCTCTCTCTCTCTCTGGCTCTGTCTCTGTCTCTCTCTCTCTCTCTCTCTCTCTCTCTCTCTCTCTCTCTCTCTCTCTCTCTCTCTGGCTCGCTCTCTGGCTCGCTCTCTGGCTCGCTCTCTGGCTCGCTCTCTCTCTCTGGCTCTCTCTGGCTCTCTCTCTCTGGCTCTCTCTCTCTGGCTCTGTCTCTCTCTCTCTGTCTCTGTCTCTGTCTCTGTCTCTGTCTCTGTCTCTCTGTCTCTGTCTCTGTCTCTCTCTCTCTGGCTCTGTCTCTCTCTCTCTCTCTCTCTGTCTCTCTCTCTCTGTCTCTGTCTCTCTCTCTCTCTCTCTCTCTGTCTCTGTCTCTGTCTCTCTCTCTCTCTGTCTCTGTCTCTCTCTCTCTCTCTCTCTGGCTCTGTGTCTCTCTCTCTCTCTCGCTCTCTGGCTCTGTGTCTCTCTCGCTCTCTCTGGCTCTGTGTCTCTCTCTCTCTCTCTCGCTCTCTGGCTCTGTGTCTCTCTCTCTCTCTCGCTCTCTGGCTCTGTGTCTCTCTCTCTCTCGCTCTCTGGCTCTGTGTCTCTCTCTCTGGCTCTCTCTCTCTGGCTCTCTGGCTCTGTCTCTCTGGCTCTGTCTCTCTCTCTCTCTCTGGCTCTGTCTCTCTCGCTCTCTCTGGCTCTGTCTCTCTCGCTCTCTCTGGCTCTGTCTCTCTCTCTCTCTCTGGCTCTGTCTGTCTCTCTCTCTGTCTCTGTCTGTCTCTCTCTGTCTCTCTCTCTGTCTCTGTCTCTCTCTCTCTCTCTGGCTCTGTGTCTCTCGCTCTCTGGCTCTGTGTCTCTCTCTCTCTCTCGCTCTCTGGCTCTGTGTCTCTCTCTCTCTCGCTCTGTGTCTCTCTCTGTCTCTGTCTGTGTCTCTCTCTGTCTCTGTCTCTCTCTCTGTCTCTCTCTCTGTCTCTCTCTCTGTCTCTCTCTCTGTCTCTCTGTCTCTCTCTCTCTCTCTGTCTCTCTCTCTGTCTCTCTCTCTGGCTCTCTCTCTGGCTCTCTCTGTCTCTCTCTCTGGCTCTGGCTCTGTGTCTCTCTCTCTCTGGCTCTGTCTCTCTCTCTCTCTGGCTCTGTGTCTCTCTCTCTCTGGCTCTGTGTCTCTCTCTCTCTGGCTCTGTGTCTGTCTCTCTCTCTGGCTCTGTGTCTGTCTCTCTCTCTGGCTCTCTCTCTGGCTCTGTGTCTCTATCTCTGGCTCTCTGGCTCTCTCTCTGGCTCTGTGTCTCTATCTCTGGCTCTCTCTCTCTCTCTCTGGCTCTGTGTCTCTCTCTCTCTCTCTCTCTCTCTCTCTCTCTCTCTCTCTCTCTCTCTGGCTCTCTCTCTCTCTCTCTCTCTGGCTCTGTGTCTCTCTCTCTCTCTGGCTCTGTGTCTCTCTCTCTCTGTCTGTGTCTCTCTCTCTGGCTCTCTCTCTCTCTGGCTCTGGCTCTGTGTCTCTCTCTCTCTCTCTCTCTCTCTCTCTCTCTCTCTCTCTCTCTCTCTCTGGCTCTGTGTCTCTCTGGCTCTGTGTCTCTCTCTCCTCCCTCTCTCTGGCTCTGTGTCTCTCTCTCTCTCTGGCTCTGTGTCTCTCTCTCTCTCTCTCTCTCTCTCTCTCTCTCTCTCTCTCTCTCTCTCTGGCTCTGGCTCTGGTCTCTCTCTCTCTCTCTCTCTGGCTCTGTGTCTCTCTCTCTCTGGCTCTGTGTCTCTCTCTCTCTGGCTCTGTGTCTCAATTCAATTCAATTCAATTCAATTCAATTCAAGGGCTTTATTGGCATGGGAAACATGTGTTAACATTGCCAAAGCAAGTGAGGTAGACAACATACAAAGTGAATATATAAAGTGAAAAACAACACTCTCTCTCCCTCTCTCTGGCTCTGTGTCTCTCTCTCTCTCTCTGGCTCTGTGTCTCTCTCTCTCTCTGGCTCGGTGTCTCTGGCTCGGTGTCTCTCTCTCTCTCTCTGGCTCTGTCTCTCTCTCTCTCTCTCTGGCTCTGTCTCTGTCTCTCTCTCTCTCTCTCTCTCTCTCTCTCTCTCTCTCTGTCTCTGTCTCTGTCTCTGTCTCTCTCTCTGTCTCTCTGTCTCTCTGTCTCTCTGTCTCTCTGTCTCTCTGTCTCTCTGGCTCTCTGGCTCTCTGGCTCTCTGTCTCTCTGTCTCTCTCTCTCTCTGGCTCTGTGTCTCTCTCTCTCTCGCTCTCTGGCTCTGTGTCTCTCTCTCTCTCGCTCTCTGGCTCTCTCTCTCTCGCTCTCTGGCTCTGTGTCTCTCTCTCTCTCTCTCTGGCTCTGTGTCTCTCTCTCTCTCTCTCTGGCTCTGTGTCTCTCTCTCTCTCTCGCTCTCTGGCTCTGTGTCTCTCTCTCTCTCTCGCT
>NC_068432.1:45527313-45584813 GCF_023373465.1 Oncorhynchus keta
TGTCCCTCTCTCTCGCTCTCTGGCTCTGTCTCTCTCTCTCTGTCTCTCTCTCTCTGGCTCTGTCTCTCTGGCTCTGTCTCTCTGGCTCTGTCTCTCTGGCTCTGTCTCTCTCTCTCTCTCTCTCTGGCTCTGTCTCTCTGGCTCTGTCTCTCTGGCTCTGTCTCTCTGGCTCTGTCTCTCTCTCTGGCTCTGTCTCTCTCTCTCTCTGTCTCTCTCTCTCTCTCTCTCTCTCTGGCTCTCTCTCTCTCTCTCTCTCTCTCTCTCTCTGGCTCTGTGTCTCTCTCTCTCTCTCTCTGGCTCTGTGTCTCTCTCTCTCTCTCTCTGGCTCTGTGTCTCTCTCTCTCGCTCTCTGGCTCTGTGTCCCTCTCTCTCGCTCTCTGGCTCTGTCTCTCTCTCGCTCTCTCGCTCTGTGTCTCTCTCTCGCTCTGTGTCTCTCTCTGGCTCGCTCTCTGGCTCTCTCTCTGTCTCTCTCAAGTCAATTAAATTCAATTCAAGGGCTTTATTGGCATGGGATACATGTGTTAACATTGCCTAAGCAAGTGCGGTAGATAATATATAAAGTGAAATAAACTATACAAATTAACAGTAAATATTACACATACAGAAGTTTCAAAACAATAAAGACATTACAAATGTCATATTATATATATATATATATATGTTTTAACAACGTACAAATGGAATGGACACAAGATAAAATAAATAAGCATAAATATGAGTTGTATTTACAATGGTGTGTGTTCTTCACTGGTTGCCCTTTTCTCGTGGCAACAGGTCACAAATCTTGCTGCTGTGATGGCACACTGTGGAATTTCACCCAGTAGATATGGGAGTTTATCAAAATTGGATTTGTTTTCAAATTCTTTGGATCTGTGTAATCTGAGCGAAATATGTGTCTCTAATATGGTCATATATTTGGCAGGAGGTTAGGAAGTGCAGCTCAGTTTCCACCTCATTTTGTGGGCAGTGAGCTCATAGCCTGTCTTCTCTTGAGAGCCATGTCTGCCTACGGCGGCTTTTCTCAATAGCAAGGCTATGCTTACTGAGTCTGTACATAGTCAAAGCTTTCCTTAATTTTGGGTCAGTCACAGTGGTCAGGTATTCTGCCGCTGTGTACTCTCTGTGTAGGGCCAAATAGCATTCTAGTTTGCTCTGTTTTTTTGTTAATTCTTTCCAATGTGTCAATGTGTTTTTGTTTTCTCGTGATTTGGTTGGGTCCAATTGTGCTGCTGTCCTGGGGCTCTGTAGGGTGTGTTTGTGTTTGTGAACAGAGCCCCAGAACCAGCTTGCTTAGGGGACTCTTCTCCAGGTTCATCTCTCTGTAGGTGATGGCTTTGTTGTGGAAAGTTTGGGAATCGCTTCCTTTTAAGTGGTTATAGAATTTAACGGCTCTTTTCTGGATTTTGATAATTAGTGGGTATCGGCCTAATTCTGCTCTGCATGCGTTATTTGGTGTTCTACGTTGTACACAGAGGATATTTTTGCAGAATTCTGCGTGCAGAGTCTCAATTTGAGACCTCACAACCATAATGGGCTCTATGACTGATTCAAGTATTTTTAGCCTAATTGTGTCTCTCTCGGTCTCTCTCTCTCGGTCTCTCTCTCTGGCTCGGTCTCTCGCTCTGTTTCACGGTCTCTCGCTCTCTCTCTGTATTTCTCTCTCATGCTCACGTGCTGTCTTGTGTGTTGGCTGATGGTCTGAGAATGGGATTACATGGTGTAGTGTGGTGTTGATGAATAGTCTCCTGTTGGACCATGGAATACTGGTGACATTGTGTGTGAGAGAGCGCACGTGTGTGTGTGTGTGAGAGAGCGCACGTGTGTGTGTGTGTGAGAGAGCGCACGTGTGTGTGTGTGTGAGAGAGCGCACGTGTGTGTGTGTGTGAGAGAGCGCACGTGTGTGTGTGTGTGAGAGAGCGCACGTGTGTGTGTGTGTGTGAGAGCGCACGTGTGTGTGTGGCGCACGTGTGTGGTCTGAGACGTGGTGTGTACGCATGGTGTAGAGCGCACGTGTTGATGAATAGCGCACGTGTGTGTGTGTGAGAGAGCGCACGTGTGTGTGTGTGAGAGAGCGCACGTGTGTGTGTGTGAGAGAGCGCACGTGTGTGTGTGTGAGAGAGCGCACGTGTGTGTGTGTGAGAGAGCGCACGTGTGTGTGTGTGTGTGTGAGAGCGCACGTGTGTGTGTGTGTGTGTGAGAGAGCGCACGTGTGTGTGTGTGAGAGCGCACGTGTGTGAGAGAGCGCACGTGTGTGTGTGTGAGAGCGCACGTGTGTGTGTGTGTGTGTGTGTGTGTGTGAGAGCGCACGTGTGTGTGTGTGTGTGTGAGAGCGCACGTGTGTGTGTGTGTGTGTGAGCGCACGTGTGTGTGTGTGTGTGAGAGAGCGCACGTGTGTGTGTGAGAGAGCGCACGTGTGTGTGTGTGTGTGAGA
The DNA here is from genome assembly GCF_023373465.1 of Oncorhynchus keta. NCBI lineage: Eukaryota > Metazoa > Chordata > Actinopteri > Salmoniformes > Salmonidae > Oncorhynchus > Oncorhynchus keta. The sequence continues at coordinate 45,529,745 of NC_068432.1, forward strand.
GAGCGCACGTGTGTGTGTGTGTGTGAGAGCGCACGTGTGTGTGTGTGTGTGTGAGAGAGCGCGCGTGTGTGTGAGAGCGCGCGTGTGTGTGTGAGAGCGCACGTGTGTGTGTGAGAGCGCACGTGTGTGTGTGAGAGCGCACGTGTGTGTGTGAGAGAGCGCACGTGTGTGTGTGAGAGAGCGCACGTGTGTGTGTGTGTGAGAGCGCACGTGTGTGAGAGAGCGCACGTGTGTGTGTGTGTGTGAGAGCGCGCACGTGTGTGTGTGAGAGCGCGCGCGTGTGTGTGTGTGAAATGGGAGTAATCCACCACGCTTCCATTGGTCTCTTCTCAAAGGGAAACACTGCATCCAGAGCTTGTGTCGTATCTGATTCAAGACCTGCCTTGACAAACCGTGTGTGTCCTAATTGGCACTCAGTTCACTCTATAAGGAACAATCTGGAACCCAATGCTCCCTGGTGAAATCTAGTGCACTATAAAGGATGTAATGATTCACTGATACGCATTGGTCCCCGGTTCAAATGTTTGAGTGCTTTGGTCCGCGGGACCCCAAACTTATTAAAACGTAGCATGCCATGTTCAGAAAGTAGATTCAAACGTTACGTTCACACATTTGTTGTTGTTCAAATGACTTTTTTGACCTTTTTTAAAATACCTCTTTTGTGACAGCTATGTCCTCTCCTTAGTGTCAAACTAAGCGTGTAATTATGTTGACAGTCATTGATCTACAAGTCATTTTGAATAACTAACAACCCCAGGCAATATCAGTAGTCTAGTCTAACGGTGTTCTGTCGAGACGGCCTGTTTCTGATCTGGCACATTGGTTCGCCACCTTCAGCATTCATATGTTTGTAACATGGCCTATAAAAGGCTATATTAGTTGAGTGACAACCAGTGTAATTTGCTAGGTTATTTGTTTTAATCAAATGGCTATAGAAAATGTTTACCGGAATACAAGCAGCCGACCGTTATGCTACTACTGGAGACGCAACTTTCATCTGGCTGTATACAGTGGGGCAAAAAAGTATTTAGTCAGCCACCAATTGTGCGAGTTCTCCCACTTAAAAAGATGAGGCCTTTAATTTTCATCATAGGTACACTTCAACTTCAACTAAAAAAAAAAAAATCCAGAAAATCACAGGATTTTTAATGAATTCATTTGCAAATTATGGTGGAAACTAAGTATTTTGTTATTGACCAAAGTTTATCTCAATACTTTGTTATATTCTCTTTGTTGGCAGATTTTTAAAAAAGCATAATCTGAGTCAACAAAGTTAGAAACAACACCATAAATATTCACTTACCTTTGATGATCTGTATCAGAAAGCACTCCCAGGAATCCCAGTTTGACAATAAATGACTGATTTGTTCCATAAAGTACATCATTTATGTCCAAATAGCCACTTGTTGTTAGGGTGTTCAGCCCAGTAAACCATCTTCATGAGGTGCAGGCACTTCGTCCAGACAAAAACTCGAAAAGTTCCATTACAGTCCTTTAGAAACATGTCAAAGGATGTATGGAATCAATCTTTAGGATGTTTTTAACACAAAACATCAATAATGTTCCAATCGTAGAATTCCTTTGTCTGAAGAAAAGCACTGGATGAGAGGTAACTCTGTCAGGAGCGCTCGTCATGAGACCAAGGCACTCTGCCAGACCACTGACTCAAAGGGGTCTCATGAGCCCCTCCTTTTATAGAAGAATCCGCATTCAAGTTTCTAAGGACGGTTGACGTCTAGTGGAAGCCGTAGGAAGTGCAACTTTATCCATATCTCAATGTGTATTCAGTAGGCCAAGCTTTTGAAAAACTACAAACCTCAGATGTCCCACTTCCTGGTTGGATTTTTTCTCAGGTTTTCGCCTGCCATATGAGTTCTGTTATACTCACAGACATCATTCAAACAGTTTTAGAAACTTCAGTGTTTTCTATCCAATACTACTAATAATATGCATATATTAGCATCTGGGACAGAGTAGGAGGCAGTTCACTCTGGGCACGCTATTCATCCAAAAGTGAAAATGCTGCCCCTTATCCCAAAAAGGTTAAACATTCTAGTATAGTTAAATGGTTAACACACACACACATGGACACAGTGGTCTAAGGCACTGCATCTCCGTGCAAGAGGCGTCGCTAAAGTCCCTGGTTCGAATCCAGGCTGTTTCACATCCGGCCGTGATTGGGAGTCCCATAGGGCGGCGCACAATTGGCCAAGCGTCGTCCGGGTTTGGCCGGGGTAGGCAGTCATTGTAAATAAGAATTTACTCTTAACTGACTTGCCTAGTTAAATAAAGGTTACACACACACTACACTAACCAAAAAGTTATTTTGTTGGCGTTCATTGTTTCATTGTTCATTTGTTCAGTCGTTTCATTCTCAACCAGGATTTCATCATACATGTCAAGCAGTGAAGTTTCAACTCTGTCTGTCCGTGGCCTGTCTTCCTCGTTGCGCACTGTCGCTCTGTCCGATTCCATCTTGTCCGGCTGTGTATGTAACATTTCATGTAAACCCTGTTTCTTGTCTGCTTCGACATAGCGGTCCTTGTACATATCATTGTGCATGATGGCGACACCGTAAAGAGAGAATGCCACCGCATCGCTTGTTCACAGCCTGTGTCTGTAGTCTTGTTGAGCAGGCGTTTCAATGCCATGAGAGGGCATCACGTCTGCTGCAGACAAAGTTGATGAGCTTATTTCTCCAGTCAGTTGTTTTGAATGGAGCTAGCGTGTGTGTTCATGCTTCAAACATGTTCTCAAATGCCATTGAAATGGCAGCAGCGGTATGACAACCCGCATGTTCATGAGCATGCAATACGACTTTCCTCGGTACAAAATCCTCAACGACCCACTGGGCTGTCGGACTCAGCATGTTCATGGAGCTGGTCCAAATGTCAGTCGTGAAGCTAACAGCAGTGATGCCGTCACTGTGTAACTCCGGTAAGGTTAACTGCTCGAACAACACAGCAGACATTGTGGGCTAGGTTAGGAATGCTTTGTTGCAAGTGTGGCGTCATTACGTCATGTACCTACGTTGTATAGGTATGCACGTCATGTACCTACGTTGTATAGGTATGCACGTCATGTACCTACGTTGTATAGGTATGCACAGCAGCTCTGACATCGGTGTTAAATATACACTGGGAGCTAACATTAATGATATGCATGTCAATCTCTCATGGCTCAAAGTGGAGAGGAGATTGACATCACTACTTGTTTTTGTAAGAAGTGTTGACAAGCGGAATTGTCACGCTGTCTGTTTAAACTACTAGCACACTTGGGCACCCATGCATACCTTATAAAGCTTGGCCTAGCTATAAAAGCTTTACCAAGCTATCACAACAGATAGCTAGCCAGCGAATCATGCTAAACATTTAGCTAACGTTAGCCAGTGAATCATGCTAAACATTTAGCTAACGTTAGCCAGCTAGCTAAAAATGATCTATGGGCTGTATGCGATTTATGGAGATTTAATTCAATTGTTTATTTGTTGTCTTGCGAGCTGTATAGCTGTGGCCATCTGGCTGGTATAAACAAGGGCTTCCTACAACAATAGCAACATTAGAGCAGCAAGCTATCTAGCGAACATTGTATCTAGCGAACATTGTATCTAGCGAACATTGACCAGACCCGTCAAACACAACTTTTAGCCTCACAGCCAGTTCCACTGCATTTTTTTCATTGTTCCCCTTTTAATGATTTAGACCTGGGACACTTACTTGGTGTGTGCAATTAGTTATCATGTAGAACAGAACCAGCAGGCTCCGGACCTCGTAGGGTTAGAGTTGAATACCCCTTGACTAGACCATAAAGAAACACACACAGACATGCATTGCCAAACAACGCTACTGCCACCTTATGGTTTGGAGTATATTAACAAGGCTGAGTGGCTGATGAGATGACTGCTGACACTGTTCTGACACTCTCTCACTTGTTCTCTTTCTGTCCGTCTTCCAGCCCAGTGTTCTGATAGTGAGCTACATAGAGTCGGCGAAAGCATCATCCCAGTTTGGCTTCTATCAGCAGGCCGAATGGAAGCAGGACGATTCCATGATAGCAGTAGCGGTGAGTAATGCGGTGCAGTCACTTCTCGTGCTCTCTCGCTCTCTCGCTCTCTCTCTTGCTCTCGCTCGCTCTCTCGCTCTCTCTCTTGCTCTCGCTCTCTCTTTTGCTCTGGCTCTCTCATCGTAGTTGTTGTCTCTCTCTCTCTTTTGTATTTACTTCGTATTTTCCATGGTGGAGGGTTAACGCATTGTTTGTTTTATTCATTTACTCTGTTCTTCGTTTTGAGTTGAGGGAGGGTGGCCGGGGAGTTTGTTTTATTCATTTACTCTGTTCTTCGTTTTGAGTTGAGGGAGGGTGGCCGGGGAGTTTGTTTTATTAATTTACTCTGTTCTTCGTTTTGAGTTGAGGGAGGGTGGCCGGGGGTTTGTTTTATTAATTTACTCTGTTCTTCGTTTTGAGTTGAGGGAGGGTGGCCGGGGAGTTTGTTTTATTAATTTACTCTGTTCTTCGTTTTGAGTTGAGGGAGGGTGGCCGGGGAGTTTGTTTTATTAATTTACTCTGTTCTTCGTTTTGAGTTGAGGGAGGGTGGCCGGGGAGTTTGTTTTATTAATTTACTCTGTTCTTCGTTTTGAGTTGAGGGAGGGTGGCCGGGGGTTTGTTTTATTAATTTACTCTGTTCTTCGTTTTGAGTTGAGGGAGGGTGGCCGGGGAGTTTGTTTTATTAATTTACTCTGTTCTTCGTTTTGAGTTGAGGGAGGGTGGCCGGGGAGTTTGTTTAATTAATTTACTCTGTTCTTCGTTTTGAGTTGAGGGAGGGTGGCCGGGGGTTTGTTTTATTAATTTACTCTGTTCTTCGTTTTGAGTTGAGGGAGGGTGGCCGGGGGGTTTGTTTTATTAATTTACTCTGTTCTTCGTTTTGAGTTGAGGGAGGGTGGCCGGGGGGTTTGTTTTATTAATTTACTCTGTTCTTCGTTTTGAGTTGAGGGAGGGTGGCCGGGGAGTTTGTTTTATTAATTTACTCTGTTCTTCGTTTTGAGTTGAGGGAGGGTGGTCGGGGGTTTGTTTTATTAATTTACTCTGTTCTTCGTTTTGAGTTGAGGGAGGGTGGCCGGGGAGTTTGTTTTATTAATTTACTCTGTTCTTCGTTTTGAGTTGAGGGAGGGTGGCCGGGGAGTTTGTTTTATTAATTTACTCTGTTCTTCGTTTTGAGTTGAGGGAGGGTGGCCGGGGAGTTTGTTTTATTAATTTACTCTGTTCTTCGTTTTGAGTTGAGGGAGGGTGGTCGGGAGTTTGTTTTATTAATTTACTCTGTTCTTCGTTTTGAGTTGAGGGAGGGTGGCCGGGGAGTTTGTTTTATTAATTTACTCTGTTCTTCGTTTTGAGTTGAGGGAGGGGGTCGGGAGTTTGTTTTATTAATTTACTCTGTTCTTCGTTTTGAGTTGAGGGAGGGTGGTCGGGGAGTTTGTTTTATTAATTTACTCTGTTCTTTGTTTTGAGTTGAGGGAGGGTGGTCGGGAGTTTGTTTTATTAATTTACTCTGTTCTTCGTTTTGAGTTGAGGGAGGGTGGGCCTGGGAGTTTGTTTTATTAATTTACTCTGTTCTTCGTTTTGAGTTGAGGGAGGGTGGCCAGGGGCAGTTTGTTTTATTAATTTACTCTGTTCTTCGTTTTGAGTTGAGGAGGGGGCTGGGAGTTTGTTTTATTAATTTACTCTGTTCTTCGTTTTGAGTTGAGGGAGGGTGGTCGGGGGCAGTTTGTTTTATTAATTTACTCTGTTCTTTGTTTTGAGTTGAGGAGGGTGGTCGGTGCAGTTTGTTTTATTAATTTACTCTGTTCTTCGTTTTGAGTTGAGGAAGAGGGTGGCCGGGGAGTTTGTTTTATTAATTTACTCTGTTCTTCGTTTTGAGTTGAGGAGGGTGGCCGGGAGTTTGTTTTATTAATTTACTCTGTTCTTCGTTTTGAGTTGAGGGAGGGTGGCGGGGGAGTTTGTTTTATTAATTTACTCTGTTCTTCGTTTTGAGTTGAGGGAGGGTGGCCGGGGGCCCTGTTTGTTTTATTAATTTACTCTGTTCTTCGTTTTGAGTTGAGGGAGGGTGGGGGGGGAGTTTGTTTTATTAATTTACTCTGTTCTTCGTTTTGAGTTGAGGGAGGGTGGCCGGGGAGTTTGTTTTATTAATTTACTCTGTTCTTCGTTTTGAGTTGAGGGAGGGTGGCCGGGGAGTTTGTTTTATTAATTTACTCTGTTCTTCGTTTTGAGTTGAGGGAGGGTGGCCGGGGAGTTTGTTTTATTAATTTACTCTGTTCTTCGTTTTGAGTTGAGGGAGGGTGGCCGGGGAGTTTGTTTTATTAATTTACTCTGTTCTTCGTTTTGAGTTGAGGGAGGGTGGCCGGGGAGTTTGTTTTATTAATTTACTCTGTTCTTCGTTTTGAGTTGAGGGAGGGTGGCCGGGGAGTTTGTTTGCGGTTTGGTTGTGGCCGCAAAATGCTGTTGCTTTTGAATGGCTTCAAGTTCGATCCGGAGAATGGTGTCAGGGGGAAGTTTTGCTCACGGTCGGCTAACAGGTGGGAGTGGAATATATACATTCTGCAGCCAGAATGAATAAGGTGGTGGTTGTTGGTGATTCTTGTTGCCTGGCTAGTTGCTAATGGGATTTTTGTGAGGGGTGTGTTGGTGCTGATTTTTTAAAAACATTTTACTTAATTTTTGTATTTTTAGTGAGTTTGCAAGTCTTTTTCGTGTCTCGACTGGGTGCCAAGCCGTTAAACATGTTTCCTTCCGTAGGCCAGTGTGTGTTTCTTAACAAGGCAGAACAGCAGGTAAATGTCCACTTCAAGGTTAATCATGGGAGGGGTGGTACGTAGGGTTTGCTAGCATAGATAGTTTGCAGTGTTTTGAGTGTGGGGACTTTAAGTTTGCATGCCCAGGTAAGGCCCAGAGACCGGGAGCTAGTGCAGACAAGCACGACCAGCCGGCAGCGGGGGCTGGGACAGGTACATTTTATCCAGGCCAAACTTGGTGCAAAACCATGCCCACGTGAAACTTAGCAACATTTGAAGTTGCACTGAGACGGAAGAACGCCTTCAATACCTTGCATTTTGCATGTGAAGTTACGTTAAACTGTTTAGCTTTCTAGTGAGTGATTGCAGCCAGACGGGCTGACAAGTTGGATAGCATTGACATCATGGATAGTTACATTGATTTTGGAGGTAGGTAAGCTGTGCAATCGCTAGCTTACAACTCCAATTGGGCTGAATCTGTCTAGTAGTGTTTGTCGTCTCGCGTTTTAGTGTGGTTGTCTAAGTGTTTAGGAAAGGACTATTGATATACTTAGCTACATGACATTTGTGCTAGTTGGCAACTAAAAGATGCTTCATAGCTATCTCTAGCTGACTGGGCAAAGCAAGCTCCGTTGATTCACTGTTACTGACAGTCATGTTGCGTCAGCTATCTACAGTCACTTGTTTCTTGTCTTTTCGTTTAGCTCATTTCAAATGAGGCCTGCGAAACTGCACATCCCTCGCAGTTGGGGAGGTGGGCTTGTAGAGGTGAGTGGGGTTACAGCAGAGGCAGGTTGCTGTAGTAACGGATACTCCTCTGTTGGTGGAAGAGGAGAGCACCTCTGGAGAACGCTAAAAGGGCTGAGGAGGCCCGAGGAGGGTGCCACAGAAAAAGGAGAAGTAAAGTGGGAAATAAGAGTGTGGCTGGGAAAGGGCATGGTGGGCTCATCCCAGGAAATACTGCCTGGCATTGGGAGGAGGCCCTGATCGATGTGCAGACAGGGGAGGAGGACGTTACTGTGCCAGTGGAGTAGGAGGAAGAGGAGGGTGGGGGGATGAGGAGGCCCTGATCGATGTGCAGACAGGGGAGGAGGACGTTACTGCCAGTGGAGTAGGAGGAAGAGGGGGGGGGGGGTGAGGAGGCCCTGATCGATGTGCAGACAGGGCAGGAGGACTTTACTGTGCCAGTGGAGTAGGAGGAAGAGGGGGGTGGGGGGGGATGAGGAGGCCCTGATCGATGTGCAGACCGGGGAGGAGGATGTTACTGTGCCAGTGGAGTAGGAGGAAGAGGGGGGGGGGGGATGAGGAGGCCTGGATCCAAGGCTGTCAGGTGGAGGGCCCAGTATATACGATGAGAGAACTTTCTAGGTTCCTGAGGGAGACTTTACGCTGGAGTCTTACTTTCCTGATTCTGGAAGGTTTGTAAGGGAGGAAGAATGAAGGGTATGGTGCCGTCTCGCCCAGGAACATGTATAGGCTTGGCTTCAGACTGCTTAAATTGATAGGCCTTTACTTTTCACGGTGGCTTTGTGTTTCTCTGTTGGTTTCTGGTTGTGGTGTTTTCCCTTCTACCTCTTATGGAGATCTTCACATGTATGGCGTTAAGAGCGGGTTGCTGTGGGAGCATGTCAAAGAAAAACATTTACAAGAGACACAGTGATGTGGATTTGGGGGGGGGGGCACAGGTGCTGAGCCATGGCACAAATCTTAGTGCAGGGGTAGCAGTGGTCCTGGCATGGGTGTCAACATTCTCTCGTCAAAAGGAGGTGTGTAAGGGTAGGTTGTCAATGGTTAGAGCCAAAATCAATTATCTTGTATTTGTTTTCAAAAATGTGTATGCACCTAGTACAAGGCGGGAGAGGGGAGACTTGTTTTGCAATCTAAGGCAGTAGTTTGCACATTTAGCACAGGGTGAGGTGTTTGTGTTGGATTGGAAATAAATACCGGAATAGTGAGCAACCACATTTGGGCTCAGCAAAGGTGTTGTATGATGATCTGAATAAATCAATCAAATGTTATTTATGAGCAGAAACCGAGCCTTAAACCCCGTAGAGCAGGAATGTGGATGTTGAGCCACATGGCTAGGAAAAACTCCCTAGAAATACAGAAACCTAGAGAGAAACCAGGCTCTGAGGGGTGGCCAGTCCTCTACTGGCTGTACCGGGTGGAGAGAAACCAGGCTCTGAGGGGTGGCCTCTACTGGCTGTACCGGGTAGAGAGGAACCAGGCTCTGAGGGGTGTCCTCTACTGGCTGTACCGGGTAGAGAGGAACCAGGCTCTGAGGGGTGGCCAGTCCTCTACTGGCTGTACTGGGTAGAGAGAAACCAGGCTCTGAGGGGTGGCCAGTCCTCTACTGGCTGTGCCGGGTGGCGATTATAGGAGTACATGGCCATTAACCTCTCTGGTACAAGTGGGACGTTAGCGTCCCACCTCGACAACAGCCAGTGAAATTGCAGGGCGCCAAATTCAAAACAACACTACACTTCTCCTACTTCCAACCACAGTGTCCAATTTCAAAAAGGCTTTTTGGCGAAAGCAGAACATATCATTGTTAGGTCAGCAACTAGTAACAGAAAGCGTTCAGCCATTTTCCAACCAAAAAGAGGTGCCACAAAAAGCAGAAATATAGATCAAATTAATCACTAACCTTTGACGATCTTCATCAGATGACACTCCCAGGACTCAATGTTACACAATACATGTATGTTTTGTTCGATCAAGTTCATATTTATATCCAAAAACGTTTATATCCAAAAGTTTACATTGGCACCATGTTCAGAAATGCCTCCAAAACAGCCAGAGAAATTGCAGAGAGCCACATCAAATAACATAAATACTCATCATAAACTTTGATGAAAGACACATGTTTTACATAGAATTAAAGATAAATTGTTCTTAATGCTGTGTCAGATTTCAAAATAGCTTTACGGCAAAAGCACAATATTCAATAATCTGAGAACAGCGTTCAGCCACAAAAGCAAGCCATACAGTTACCCGCCAAATTGTGGAGTCAACAAAAGTCATAAATAGCATAAATCTTCACTTACCTTCGCTGATCTTCGTCAGAATGCACTCCCAGGACTCCCACTTCCACAAGAAATGTTTGTTTTGTTCGTTTATGTCCATATTTATGTCGAAATACTTCCGTTTTGTTTGCACGTTTAGTTAACTATTCCAAAGGCGCAATGCGTGAGCTCAAAATCCAGACAAAGTCGAGTTCCATTACAGTTTGTAGAAACATGTCAAACCATGTTTACAATCAATCCTCAGGGTCTTTTTATAATAAAGCTTCAATGATATTCCAACCGGACAATTCCTTTGTCTTTAGAAATGAAAAGGAACGTAGCTTGTGCTCACGACCGCGCGTGACTAAACTCAAGGCTTTCAGCCAGACCACTGGTTCAAACAGCTCTTATTCTCTCCCCCTTTACAGTAGAAGCTTGAAACAACGTTCTAAAGACTGTTGACATCTAGTGGAAACCTTAGGAAGTGCAATTTGACCCCATAGACGCAGTATATTGGATAGGCAATCACTTGAAAAACTACAAACCTCAGATTTCCCACTTCCTGGATGGATTTTCCTCAGGTTTTCACCTGCCATATCAGTTCTGTTATACTCAGGCATGATTTTAACAGTTTTGGAAACTTTAGTGTGTTTTCTATTCAAATCTACTAATTATATGCACATCCTAGCTTCTGGGCCTGAGTAGCAGGCAGTTTAATTTGGGCACGCTTTTCATCCAAAATTCCGAATGCTGCCTCCTACCCTAGTGAAGTTAAGCCCAGATTGTTGTTCAACATGTTCAAACGTTCATAGAAGACCAGCAGGGTCAAAGAATAATCACGGTGCTTATAGAGGTGCAACAGGTCAGCACCTCTGGAGTAAACGTCAGTTTGCTTTTCATAGCATTGAGAGGTTGATACAGCAGGTGTGTGTTTGGGGGGGGGGGAGACAAGGCAGCACGACCGGTGAACAGGTCAGGGTTCCATAGCAGCAGGCAGAACCACGGAAACTGGATCAGCAGCACGTCCAGGGAGACGGGGACTGCCCGGAGTCATAAGGCCAGGTAGTCCTGAGGCATGGTCCTAGGGCTCAGGTCCTCCGGTAGGGGAGCTAGAGATGAGATAATTAGACTTAATTATTATTAGACTTAACTTAATCATACTTAAGTTGACATAGGACAACAGATAAGACAGGAGAAATAGACCAGATATAACAGACTGACCCTAGCCCCTCGTGACATAGTCTATTGCAGCATAGATACTAGAGACTGAGACGGGGGGGGGGGTCAGGGGACACTGTGGCCCCGTCCAACAATACCCCTGGACAGGACCAACCAGGCAGGATATAACCCCATCCACTTTGCCAAAGCACAGCCCCCACACCACCAACAGAATATCAACCGAGCACTAACTTACTACCCTGAGTCAGATCTAGTGAAGGACTAAGTATCCCAAGCAGTATACGTGGTTGGGGTGGGTGAGTACAGCTTGTTTGGATCGTATCTATACAAGAATCAGAGCAATATGCCTTTGGGGGTCTCCATTCTCCCAGTAGGGATTTTGGACCGTCATATTGCCATGGTTCAGTTCTTTGTTTCATCAGGTCCCCGGCAGGCATCCTAATGGAAATGACATGTAAAGCTCTTACAAGCTGCCACTTTTTGCTCAAGCTTCTACGGCTACTGGGAGAGGTGGAAACAGCAGAAGGGGGAGTTTCAGTCTCTCAGTCAGTGGTGGGATGTAGGTAAAGCCCACATTCTGTTTTTTTTTTGTCAGCAGTATACAGCTTCCTCTTCAGAGTCCAGGAGAGGACTTGGGGAGCTTGAGGTTGGCAAAAGTGAGGTGGAGGCTGAGCTGGTGGGGCAAGGTAGGGAGGGGCTGCAATCTGATCTGTCTGAACTACGCAGGGACAAGAGCTAGATTTTTTTGTAAGAGCTAGATTTTCCATTTTGAGCGAGATGGATGCTCCCAGCTCTTTCTTCTTTGGGTTAGAAAAAACCCAAAGACGTTTGTCTGATGGGCCTGTAACTTCTGTTGTGGAGATGAGAGAGCGGGCTGTGGAGTTCTACTCTGATTTTTATATGGCAGAACTCTGCCATCCTGGGTGTTCTCAGGTTCTGCTCACAGACCTTCTCAAATTCTCTCTTTCGCAGAGGAATGGAGATTTCCCTGGGCTTTCACAAACTCTCTTTTGCAGAGGAATGTAGATTTCCCTGGGCTTTCACAAACTCTCTCTTTCGCAGAGGAATGGACATTTCCCTGGGCTTTCACAAACTCTCTCTTTTGCAGAGGAATGGACATTTCCCTGGGCTTTCACAAACTCTCTCTTTCGCAGAGGAATGGACATTTCCCTGGGCTTTCACAAACTCTCTCTTTCGCAGAGGAATGGACATTTCCCTGGGCTTTCACAAACTCTCTCTTTCGCAGAGGAATGGACATTTCCCTGGGCTTTCACAAACTCTCTCTTTCGCAGAGGAATGGACATTTCCCTGGGCTTTCACAAACTCTCTCTTTCGCAGAGGAATGGACATTTCCCTGGGCTTTCACAAACTCTCTCTTTCGCAGAGGAATGGACATTTCCCTGGGCTTTCACAAACTCTCTCTTTCGCAGAGGAATGGACATTTCCCTGGGCTTTCACAAACTCTCTCTTTCGCAGAGGAATGGAGATTTCACTGGGCTTTCACAAACTCTTTCGCAGAGGAATGAAGATTTCCCTGGGCTTTCACAAACTCTCTCTTTCGTAGAGGAATGAAGATTTCCCTGGGCTTTCACAAACTCTCTCTTTCGCAGAGGAATGGAGATTTCCCTGGGCTTTCACAAACTCTCTTTCGCAGAGGAATGGACATTTCCCTGGGCTTTCACAAACTCTCTTTCGCAGAGGAATGGACATTTCCCTGGGCTTTCACAAACTCTCTTTCGCAGAGGAATGGACATTTCCCTGGGCTTTCACAAACTCTCTTTCGCAGAGGAATGGACATTTCCCTGGGCTTTCACAAACTCTCTCTTTCGCAGAGGAATGGACATTTCCCTGGGCTTTCACAAACTCTCTCTTTCGCAGAGGAATGGACATTTCCCTGGGCTTTCACAAACTCTCTCTTTCGCAGAGGAATGGACATTTCCCTGGGCTTTCACAAACTCTCTCTTTCGCAGAGGAATGGACATTTCCCTGGGCTTTCACAAACTCTCTCTTTCGCAGAGGAATGGACATTTCCCTGGGCTTTCACAAACTCTCTCTTTCGCAGAGGAATGGAGATTTCCCTGGGCTTTCACAAACTCTCTTTCACAGAGGAATGGAGATTTCCCTGGGCTTTCACAAACTCTGCTGTCGTCTCTCAGATTTCCCCCGGCTGCACCCCAGGGGTCGATGGTCTACCTGTTTAGAAATCATTGAACAGGACTTGTTTTGCGAGAGTGTGTCGGGGTGGGTGATCTACTGCTAAGCTGTAGACGGGCAGGTTTGACTCTCTTGCACAAAAAAGGAGACTGTATGCCTGTAGCATTGCTCTGCTAACAGACTCAGTTGTACGCAAGGAAAAAAACGCACTGTGTATCACAGACAAGCTGTTCGTAGTCAGGGACATGCTGGATCTGTCGACACTTTCAAATGTGAACTTAGCACTGGCTTCCTTTGATGGGTGGACCATGACAATCTGTTCAATGTGTTTTGGTTGTGGGGAGAATTTTGTGGCCTGTGTTAAAATGTTGTATGCTGGGGAGCGGTGTCCATTTTGTGGAATGAGAGACTGTTGATCATGTTTTTTCAGTGTGTGACAGGTTAATGCCTTTACTGTTGCTACTGCTGGGGGGGGGGTGATTGTGTGGCGATTGTGGTGGTGTGTTTTTATAGAGGTGGTGTTGGCAGTGGTTTTAGTGTAATGAGGATGTCTCATTAAAGGAAGACAAATCAGTCTCTTTCCCTCTTATCGTAGTTGAGGAAGTCTCACTCTCATCACTGGTCCTGCAGTTTAAAAAGTTTGTGGTCCTTCTGTAGCTCAGTTGGTAGAGCATGGCGCTTATAACGCCAGGGTAGTGGGTTCGATCCCCGGGACCACCCATACGTAGAATGTATGCACACATGACTGTAAGTCGCTTTGGATAAAAGCGTCTGCTAAATGGCATATATTATTATTATATTATTATATATTTTAAAAAATCTGGTCCTCTGTAGTACTTCTCTGTGGGGGCCCATCGCACATATGTGTGTGTGGTATGGCAGGGCCCCAGCGATGGGTTGTTAGGTCATTAGTGTGTGGTGAGATCACTGTACTGGTTCAGTCTGGTTACGTGTTCACCACAGAACCGTGCAGAAAACAATGCCAAAAGAGAATATCCAAGCCAGTACAGTTGAGTTTGGTTTGGGCATGATAGTGTGGCTCGAGTCAAACAGAGAGTGATGTTCCACATGGAGAGATATTGGTACTCCATTCCACCATTGCTTCATGTGAAGAACAATGGTTGAAACCACAGAGCATGTCGGTTATGGTTCCAGCCTAACATCTCCCTGGCTCTTGCACTGTCTGCACCCAAACCACAGCCCCAATGACGATGGCTGCTCTTCTGTGTGAGCTCCATTAATGATTGAGAGGTCACTGTTCCTCCCACTGATATGTGCTCTGTTTTTTTTACATCATTCACGAGGGGACTGATAAAGTGTTCCATCTCTTCCAATCCAAGGATAATCTGCACTTCTGTTGGAAGTAGAATGCAATAGTGTTGCTCTGGCCTCTTGTTAATGTGGTTGCCAGGCAACAATGACATGCCATGTGAAGGCCGTCTGTCTGCGGTGTGAAAAACAAGTGTTTTACAATAAGTAGCCTTCTTTCAGCTGCCTGTCCCTGAGCTGAGCTGTCTACAGGCCTATTAACTATAGCCTCAAGTCCAGTGGGGATAACAACTGCTTGTAAGAAAGTGGACTTAGCTAGGCTCTGACCCTCTGCCTGTAGCAGGACTAACAGTCTGGTATAGTAACTATGCCTATAGCTGGACTAACAGTCTGGTATAGTAACTATGCCAATAGCTGGACTAACAGTCTGGTATAGTAACTATGCCTATAGCAGGACTAACAGTCTGTGGTATAGTAACTATGCCTATAGCAGGACTAACAGTCTGTGGTATAGTAACTATGCCTATAGCAGGACTAACAGTCTGGTATAGTAACTATGCCTATAGCAGGACTAACAGTCTGTGGTATAGTAACTATGCCTATAGCAGGACTAACAGTCTGTGGTATAGTAACTATGCCTATAGCAGGACTAACAGTCTGGTATAGTAACTATGCCTATAGCAGGACTAACAGTCTGGTATAGTAACTATGCCTATAGCAGGACTAACAGTCTGGTATAGTAACTATGCCTATAGCAGGACTAACAGTCTGGTATATTAACTATGCCTATAGCAGGACTAACAGTCTGGTATAGTAACTATGCCTATAGCAGGACTAACAGTCTGGTATAGTAACTATGCCTGTAGCAGGACTAACAGTCTGGTATATTAACTATGCCTATAGCTGGACTAACAGTCTGGTATAGTAACTATGCCTATAGCAGGACTAACAGTCTGTGGTATAGTAACTATGAATATAGCATGTGGGGATTACGAGTCTAAAAGGATACAACAACCTCCACTTTTCTGTAAGGCTTTGCAGAGACACACACACACTCACTCACTCACTCACTCACTCACTCACTCACTCACTCACTCACTCACTCACTCACTCACTCACTCACTCACTCACTCACTCACTCACTCACTCACTCACTCACCACTCACTCACTCACTCACTCACTCACTCACTCACTCACTCACTCACTCACTCACTCACTCACTCACTCACTCACTCACTCACTCACACACAGGATTCCAGCTGTTTGTATGTCCCTTTTTGTTTATTGTGTGTCATCGTTATGATGACTCGGTGTGAAGCTCTGGATTTGACAGATCAGAATGTGGAACATAGTGTCTGGCCAATGGGAGCCCAGATCAGGTCATTCTGGTCTTCCTATTGGCTCCGGCCTTCCTACTGGGGCCTGTTTCATTATGTGCCCGGATCAGACGGGGGCAGATACAGAGGAAGGCACTGCAGTCATTGGTCAAAAGGCCTTTTTGATCATTAATCAGAAATGTATTTTGATGTGTCAGACGTCTTATCTTGTCTCCCGTAATGCTACCAGTGGGAGAGACGAAGCTTATTGGGGGTAAATCAAAAGCTACTTTGTTTTGTCCCTGAGGCATCTTGACATTTTTGTTTGATTGCAGTGTGGATTACTGTGAGTATGTTAAATTATCAGCCAAACATGGTTTTAAAACCATATTAAGATGTATGAAAAAAACAACAAATTGCATCAAAAGAACACTCTTGATACTTGGTCTAAATGACTCCCCCCACGGTGATGTTATATTACCACTACTAGCCTGTCCGTCTGCCAACCCCCCCTCCCATCTTGTTACTAACTCCTGCTCTGAGATATGTGGTATGATGACTACCACACGGTGATGTTATATTACCACTACTAGCCTGTCCGTCTGCCAACCCCCCCTCCCTCCCCATCTTGTTCCTAACTCCTGCTCTGAGATATGTGGTATGATGACTACCACACGGTGATGTTATATTACCACTACTAGCCTGTCCGTCTGCCAACCCCTCTGTTCCTAACCCCCCATCTTGTTAATAACTCCTGCTCTGAGATATGTGGTATGATGACTACCACACGGGGATGTTATATTACCACTACTAGCCTGTCTGTCTGCCAACCCCCCCTCATCTTGTTACTAACTCCTGCTCTGAGATATGTGGTATGATGACTACCACACGGTGATGTTATATTACCACTACTAGCCTGTCTGTCTGCCAACCCCCCCTCCCTCCCCATCTTGTTACTAACTCCTGCTCTGAGATATGTGGTATGATGACTACCACATGGTCAATTATTGAGACGATTTTATTTGCAGCATCAAATTGTATTAGTCACATGACCGAATACAACAGTGAAATGTTTTCTTACGAGCCCCTAACCAACAATGCAGTTTAAAAACATACAGATAAGAATAAGAAATTAAAGTAACAAGTAATTAAAGAGCAGCAGTAAAATAAAAGTAGCGAGACTATACAAGGGGCTACCGGTACAGAGTCCATGAGCTTGGGCATCGGTTAGTTGCGGTAATTGAGGTAATATGTACATGGTAGGTAGTTATTAAAGTGACTGTGCAGACAGCCGGTGTGATGGAATATTAGTTATATTAGTTATTCAGCATCCCAATTGCAGCTTATCCCATTACGTCCCTGGTTTGACTGCTGAAGTCATGGTGCGTTACTGACTGGGAGCCAAGTTACGCCAACTTACACTTTGACACAATCGCTTCAGACAGATGGCTTCACTTCAGACAGGAATCAAAGATGGAAGTAGCTGATGTGGTTGAGTTCATTTGACATTTGATTTGATTTTAGGCCTTACATTGTGAAAGTGAACTTGCATAGGCACTAGGGTTGCACATTTTGGTGGAATATTCAGAGGTGAAAACTTTCCATGGGAATTAATGGAAATATACGTAAATACTTTTTGCATTGGATATATTTACCATATCATATGGAGACATAATTGCAAATGATTAAATCCTTCCAATAAAAAATAATTTAGTTACGAATTGAACTTTAATTAAATGATTTGACTCTAAACATGGGATTGATTTCACTGAACAACAAAAGGGAATATTGAATGATCCCCAATGATCCATCGCATCTCAGAAAAACATTTCAACATACATCTGTAAAATGATAGTTTGGAAACTGAAGCTTTGGTTGTTTTCCTGTCAGGCGTTCATATCTTCTCCCTGGACCTCCTCAATGTCCACCTCTTGAACATCAGACTCTGAGGCCTCATCTTCACTGACACTTTCCAACCTTGTTGAGGATGGCTCGTTGTCAGGCTCAAAAAGCCTAAAATTTGCTCGGATGGCCACCAATTTTTCAACCCTTGTATCGGTCAGCCTGTTGCGTACTTTGGTGTGTGTGTTCCCAAACAAGGACCAGTTGCGCTCTAAGGCTGCTGATGTTGGAGGGATTTGGAGGATGATGGTGGCAACAGGGGAAAGAGCCTCAGATCCACAAAGTCCCTTCCACCAGGTGGCTGATGAGATATGTTGGCACGGCTGCCATATTGCATCTCCATCCCAAAGCCCTTGCTTGTAAATGTACTACGCCAGACGGCCAAGAACCTTGCCCTCATCCAGGCCTAGGTGGCGAGACACGGTAGTGATGACACCGTAGGCCTTGTTGATCTCTGCACCAGACAGGATGCTCTTGCCAGCATACTTGGAGTCATGTACGCTGCGGTGTGTATGGGCTTCAGGCAGAAGTCTTCACGCTTTTTGATGTATTTCAGAGCAACAGTGACGTGTGTAGGGCTGTACGGATTTATTTTCTTGAATCTGCAAGCAGATTCTGAACATCAGACAGGATGGCATTGTCTCCCTCAATCCGTGCAATGACTCCTGCAATAGGTTTCAGGCTGCTTACCACTCTCCCAAAATACATCATTTAGGAGGATCCTCTTGATGGGGCTGTCCATATCGGCAGACTGTGATATGGCCATTTCTTGGAGAGACTCCTTCCCCTCCAGGAGACCGTCAAAACATGATGACAACATCACCCCAACAGGTGTTGCTGGGCAGCTTCAATGTGGTGCTCTTATTCTTCTCACTTTGCTTGGTGAGGTAGATTGCTGCTATAACTTGATGACCCTTCACCTACCTAACCATTGCCTTGGCTCTCTTGTAGAGTGTATCCATTGTTTTCAGTGCCATGATGTCCTTGAGGAGCAGATTCAATGCATGAGCAGCATAGCCAATGGGTTTGATGTGAGGGTAGGACTACTCCACTTTAGACCAAGCAGCCTTCATGTTTGCAGAATTGTCTGTCACCAGCGCAAAATACCTTCTGTGGTCCAAGGTCATTGATTACTGCATTCAGCTCATCTGCAATGTAGAGTCCAGTGTGTCTGTTGTTCCTTGTCTGTGCTCTTGTAGAATACTGGTTGAGGGGTGGAGATGTAGTTAATTATTCCTTGCCCATGAGCATTCAACCACACATCAGAGATGATTGCAATACAGTCTGCATTCTCTGATTTGCTAGACCTTCACTTGAACTCTGTTGAACTCTGCATCCAGGAAATTAGTAGATAAAGGTTGGAGGTGTGAATGCTGGGCGAAGAACATTCAGAAATCCATTCCAATACACATTACCTTTGAGTATGAGGTTAACCAGTTGCATACACATCTCGAGCAAGACATTCATCAGCATTTCTCTGACTTCGTTGCTCCAATGAGTTAAAAAAAACCCTTCTCATTCCAGGAGGACCATGAGCTTTTGCTATCGATAAGGTGTCTGATGCATCATTTTCACCTCAAATATATGTACAGGGGCTTTTGTCAGAGGTTGCTTGTTGTGAGCGCTGAGGGAATTTTATGCACTTGGCCAGATGATTCTGCATCTTCGTTGCATTCTTCACATGATTTGGTACAGAATTTGCAAATGTACACAGCTTTTCCTTCTATTTTAGCTGCAGTGAAATGTCTCCACAGAAGCAGATAGTGCCCGTGGCATTTTCCTCTAAAGATGAGAATTTTTTTGTTGTTAAAAAAACCCAAATATGATTCCATGTACAGATAAATAGTTAAGCAGTTAGATTAAACAACTCATTTTTGAGATGAATGCTTTAAACTGAAACGTATGGAAACAAGTGAATTAACACTCAGTTAAAAGGCTCAAGCAAGCTTAAACCCACATGGTAGTAAAAACGAACTAGCAGAAATTGTTAACATGATTTAAACACACTTTGCTGTAGGCTACGAAACTCAGTAAAAAAAGAAACGCACTGTCAACTGGGTTTTTTTCAGTGAACTTAACATGTGTAAATATTTGTATGCCAGATTCAACAACTGAGACATAAACTGA
Source organism: Oncorhynchus keta (assembly GCF_023373465.1). Classification (NCBI taxonomy): domain Eukaryota; kingdom Metazoa; phylum Chordata; class Actinopteri; order Salmoniformes; family Salmonidae; genus Oncorhynchus; species Oncorhynchus keta. The sequence continues at coordinate 45,549,477 of NC_068432.1, forward strand.
ACAAGTTCCACAGACATGTGACTAACAGAAATGGAATAATGTGTCCCTGAACAAAGGGGGGTCAAAATCAAAAGAAACAGTCAGTATCTGGTGTGGCCACTAGCTATATTAAGTACTGCAGTGCATCTCCTCCTCATGGACTGCACCAGATTTGCAAGTTCTTGCTGTGAGATGTTACCCACTCTTCCACCAAGGCAAGTTCCCGGACATTTCTGGGGGGAATGGCCCTAGCCTTCACCCTCTGATCCAACAAGTTCCAGACGTGCTCAATGGGATTGAAGTCCGGGCTCTTCGTTGGCCATGCAGAACACTGACATTGCTGTCTTGCAGGAAATCACACACAGGAGGAACAGTATGGCTGGTGGCATTGTCGTGCTGGAGGGTCATGTCAGGATGAGCCTGCAGGAAGGGTACGACATGAGGGAGGAGGAAGTCTTCCCTGTAACGCACAGTTGAGATTGTCTGCAATGACAACAAGCTTAGTCCGATGATGTTGTGACACACCGCCTCAGACCATGATGGACCCTCCACCTCCAAATCGATCCCGCTCCAGAGTACAGGCCTCGGTGTAACACTCATGCCTTCGACGATAAACGTAAATCCGACCATTGCCCCTGGTGAGACACAACCGCGGCCAGTCCTGTCTGGTCCAGAGGCGAAGTTGTTGACAGTGATGTCTGGTGAGGACCTGCCTTACAACAGGCCTACAAGCCCTCAGTCCAGCCTCTCTCAGCCTGTTGCGGACAGTCTGAGCACTGATGGAGGGATTGTGCGTTCCTGGTGTTACACGGGCAGTTGTTGTTGCCATCCTGTACCTGTACCGATCCTGTGCAGGTGTTCCACGTGGTCTGCCACTGCGAGGATGATCAGCTGTCCGTCCTGTCTGCCTGTAGCGCTGTCCTAGGCGTCTCACTGTACGGACATTGCAATTAGCATGTTCATGAATTGTTTGGTTCATTGAACAAGCATGGGAAACGGTGTTTAAACCCTTTGCAATGAAGATCTGGTAAATTATTTGGATTTTTAAGAATTATCTTTGAAAGACAGTGTCCTGAAAAGGGTATGTTTCTTTTTTTGCTTAGTTTATTTACTAGTTAATAGAAAATCATGCAATGTCATGTATAAAATATATTCGTCACACCCAGTATTGTAATCAAAACTTACCAGAAAGCATGTAGTCCTTGGCTCAGACAGTGTAAAAGTGTGGGCTCAATAGCTTCTCATTAGTGTGCAAGATCTTGAGAATCAACTGCACATGTGATGGAAGAGTGCACTGTGCATGCGGAGGGTTGCAATTCCATTGAATTGGAGATAGTTTAACCAAGATTAAAAATACAGTGTATCTCACAATAAAGGTTCAGTCTTATAAGCTAACTTTTTTTTAATGAATTTAAGCAAATTTCCCAATATTCTCAGGCTTAACTTCCCATGGAACATTTTTGAAAAATGTCCAGAATGTTTTCAACCCTTTGCAACCCTAATAGGCACAGCTGCCGGACTGTGGTCTCTCCGATGCAGACCTTTACACTGCCACTCTCAGCGTAGACTCAAGTCGCTACCTGGACTCTGGTGCTTAACCCTGTATATGGCTGCGGGGTTGGAGACAGTAGCATATGACCTTTACCCCACCCTGAACTGCATAGCTTACCCTACAGGCAGTGTAACTCCCCACCTGACCCTCGGGTCCTGGGCTGCAGGGTGGGAGCCAGAGGTGTGTGAAGCTATGAGGTCCCAGTCCTCTGGTCTGTTGATATTTTTAACTGTGGCTCCCTCTCTGTTGCGTTTGGCTCATTGGGCCTGACGCACATCATTAGCATTCATCAATGTGTGCTTTGGTTTTTGTGGAAGTTGAAATGGCCCGGGAGGAAGTTTTGGGGTGGGGGGGGGTTAGGCAACCCCTGGCCAGGAGGACTTGTTGGTTAGAGGATCTACACCTCTGCCGTCCTATATTATTATAATATTATATATATCCCTGAAGGAACTTTCAGTTGAACTAAGTCTTCACTCTCCATGTTCACAATCTCTTTAGTCCCTGTCGATTAGCCTACTCACTCTGATACAGCGAAGAGATTTGATGACCCTTGAGGGGGCGGCAGGGTAGCCTAGGGGTTAGAGCGTTGGACTAGTAACCGGAAGGTTGCAAGTTCAAACCCCCGAGCCGACAAGGTACTAATCTGTCGTTTTGCCCCTGAACAGGCAGTTAACCCACTGTTCCTAGGCCGTCATTGAAAATAAGAATTTGTTCTTAACTGACTTGCCTCGTTAAATAAAGGTAAAATAAATAAACTTTTTTTTTTTTTTTTTTGCCTCGTTGGGTTTATGCCTTTTGACAGCTTATTTATTCAACCATGAGGAGAAGTAAACGGTTTCCTTTTGTCTTTTTCAAATTTGAAAACATCAGAGGTTTGTTTTTAAAACTGAGAAAATTAATCTTTCAGAAAGAATTACATCCAAATTGTTTTCAAATCTGCTCTCTTGTCTGTCTTATTTAGGTAAATAAGCCAATAAGCCACAAAACAAAAAAACACTAAGATAACGAAGATTTAGTCATTTTGTTTTTCAGCTGTCTCTTGTATTAGTACGGCAGACAAAGGAAGCTTACTAAAACCGAGACCTAGTATACAGTCTATAGCCTAACCTCACGGTCTGCAAGCTCCTGACATCTATCTTATGCAAGCTGAGTTGAGAGAGCAGAGCTTGCAGTTGACTCAAACTCACACCTCCTATGCAGTCACTATATCCTAACTTTCTGCTCACGTCTGCTATTGTTCAAGCTGAGTCGAGACTATTGCTGAGCTAGTTATCTGGCTGTGCTGTCAAGGTCTATGTGTGTTTCTCCTCCAACTGTAACGTGAAGGATAAAAGCGACAGACTTGAGATGTTTTGTCTGAAAACCCTGTGCTGTTTACATTCCTGACGCACACAGAGCATGAGACGGACGGGCTGGGGCCTTACAGCTAGCCGTAAACCCCTTTTCTCCCACCCTCACCTAGACCCACCCTCCCTAGTCAGTCTGAGGTAGGCCGATACTTAAATCCTTGCTTGTCTGGCTCTTCTTATGCAATAGTTCACCCTGTTTAAAAACATACAACATTTAATGTTTTGATGGACATTAAATGAGTGTTCTATAAGGTAGACCCAGCGTGCAGTAGGCGTGTGCAGTAGGCGTGTGCAGTAGGTGTGTGCAGTAGGCGTGTGCAGTAGGCGTGTGCAGTATATATGTATACCGGGGTATTTTTAAGTCCCGGGGGATGCGAGCTACTTCACTGCTTACAGAACTACAAGTTAACTATCTAAGATGTGCCAAATAAATCTCCAACTCAGGACGACAGCTATGCATTTGGTTTTCTAACTTGCTAAGTGACTAGCTTGCCAGATTTCTTGGTGATGGGCCTCCCAAGTGGCGCAGCGGTCTAAGGCAGAGGCGTTACTACAGATGCGAGGTTCGATCGCGGGCTGTATCGCAGCCGGCCGCGACCGGGAGCCCCATGAGGCGCCATTGGCCCAGCGTCGTCCAGGTTAAGGGAGGGTTTGGCCGGGCTGGATGTCCTTGTCCCATCTCACTCTAGAGCGTCACCTCCCAAAATAAAAATATTGCCCCTTGTGTGCTCTGCCGGTAATACCATCTACCTCGTTATGGTACAGGAACGGTATGAACATCTGGATACCACACAACCATACAGGTTGTACCATAGTGTCTTTCTATCCTGAGGAGTATTTAAAACCGTTGAGACACAGGGACACACAGCCCTGCTGGAATCACCAATTTGGAGGGAAGCAGACCACAGTTCCCAGGAGGCACAGCTGTTTTCCAGATGTTTGGCTGGTGATGCCTGCCGGGGTAAACATAATCACCCCAGACCAGACCTAGGCAAACTATCTTTAGCAGAGAGGGAGAAAGGAACAGGAAAGCTGTGTGAGCTGGGAGAGACGGAGGGGGGTGAGTTTCCAGTTCCAACGTTTATTCGCCACGTGTAGAGGATACAACAGGTGTAAAACAGAACAGTGAAATTCTTACCTTGACAGCTCGTTCTAACAAGGCAATAATAATAATGATTATACAATAGCAATAATGTGATGATGATATTAACAATAATGATGATGTAACGGATATAGATAATGACAGTAATAATGATAGTAATGATAAATATAATATGATATAATAATATAAATAAATGATGATATTAATATAGGTAATAAGAATTGTATAAATGATCATATGGATAATGATAGTAATAATTATGATAATAGTAATAATACATAGATAATGTAACTGATGAGAATATAAATAATATTAATGATAATATAGATAATGATGATAATATAGATAAAAGAAGATATAATATAATAAATGTCAAAATAAAAACCACACAAGAACTATGAGAGTTAAAGACAGGAATATATAAATACTTATGATAATATATACAGTACATGTAACCAGGAGTAATAGGAATATATGAGTACTTATGGTAATATATACAGTACATGTAACCAGGAGTATTAGTGACCAGTAGCAGGATGAATAGATTAATACTAATGGTAATGGCAGTCAATAATCAATGGACAACAGCGCAATGGAGTAAAATCGAATCAATAATTTGAGAAGCAGGGTAGGTTGTGTCTGAGAGGGTAAAGACATGTGGGTGGGCATAGAGTCAGTGTGGATAGTCTGTGGGAGAGGGAGAGAGCAGTAGTTGTTAGCCATTTAACAGTCTTATGGCCAGGGGATAGAAGCCTGTTTAGGAGTCTGTCTGAGCCTTGATGCACCGGTACCGCCTGCTGGACGGGAGCATGGAGAACTGTCCATGTCTCGGGTGGCTGGAGTCTTTCTCAGACACCGCCTGGCATGAACGTCCTGGATAGGCTGGAGCTCACCCCTGCTGATGCTCCCAAGTGGTGCAGCGGTCTAAGGCACTGCATCTCAGTGCAAGAGGTATTACTACAGACCCTGGTTCGATCCAAATTAGCTCCATAATATCGACAGAAACGTTGTGTAGAATCCATCCTCAAGGTGTTTTTCTAATATCTATTCGATAATATATCCGTTGGGACAATTCGTTTTTCACTAGGACCGATTGAAATAATGGCTACCTCTGTATTTTACGTGAGAATCTCTCTCGGAGCCACCATGTGACCACTTACGCAATGTGGCCGCCTATGGCTATTCTTCAACAGAAATGTGTAAAACTACGTCACAATGCTGTAGACACCTTGGGGAATACGTAGAAAGCTTAAGCTCGTTGATGGTACATTCACAGCTGAATAGGGAGTCATTGGAACGCAGCGCTTTCAAAACCTGGGGCACTTCCGGATTGGATTTTTCTCAGGCTTTCTCGCCTGCAACATCAGTTGTGTTATACTCACAGACAATATCTTTACAGTTTTGGAAACGTTAGTGTTTTCTATCCAAAGTTGTCAATAATATGCATATTCATTCTAGCATCTTTTCCTGACAAAATATCCCGTTTAAAACGGGAACGTTTTTTTCCCCAAAAATGAAAATACTGCCCCCTAACACCAAGAGGTTTTAACTGACTTGCCTAGTTAAATAAAAATCTAGCTTGGTCCCAGATGCATTTGTGCTGTTTTGCCAAATCCTATGCCAAATAGTCCTTGGAGAGACAGTTGGCAAGACAGCACAGACCTGGGACCAGGCTAGGGGATATCCAAGAAAGTATAACCCAAAGAGTGACAGAAGTCTAACTCCAAAACCTTTACAATTACATAGCTATCTCCATGGAGACATCGGGAGAGTAAAACTCAGGAAGTTTGCTAAACATGACAATTCAGTCAAAACCTGGTTGGATTTAGTGATTTGGTGACAAAAACAAAAACAGAGACAACGCCCGGATTAAAGAAAAACAAGAAATATATTTGAAGAATAAGTGTCAAAGGAAAAAGAACATTGAACAGAAAACCCAGAGGCCATGCAGCTTTGAACAATAGTCAGTATGTGGCGTAAACCAAGCCAAGCACAGCAATGAGAGAGAGATTGAAAATAGTCTGGTGTGACCATTGCTGGCAGGGCACAGGGTGGAAAAGGGCAAGTGAGAACTAGAGAGAAAGGGACATATTTTTGGAAGTGCATAGTGTCTGAAGTTCCTCAGAGTTCACCCTCTGACTCTGTCCCTTGAGGGAAGAACACATGCTGCCTCAGTAAGTGACATCTGGCAGAGAGAGGTCTGGATGGGGGAAGTCAGTCCTCCCACTGGGAGATGATTTTCACACTGTCGTGTCAACCTGACCCATACTGAGCTGGCTCTGATATTGTCTCTGCTCTGTAGCGTTAAATGGTGTTATGCTAATGGCAGCCGCTTGTGCTCTAGTGTCACTCTATAGGTGCCCGATGCATGATGACAAGCAGCCAAATAGACACTAAAACATGGCTGGGACATTATGATTATGGAGGAATGGCTTTGCAGATAAAACAATTATGGGATTGAGGGTGTGAAGAGTCAGGAAGTGCAAAACCAAACATCTCCTTGCTAAGTTGATGTCTGACTACGCGTGTTGTTCACCCCACAGACAGATCTCCGTTGGCACTTGTAGATACATGAACAAATCAGATGAGAGCAGAGCAGGGAGAACAGTTGGACAGTGTTGGGTATAGAGCCGTGGTTAAATTAAATCTAGACTGCTAGGATTCCAGAAAGATTACCGGGCCACCCCCATGACACATTTATGATAAGAGCTAGGATGGATGCGGTTGCCTGGGTGACGGGACAGCAGACGGTGCCGACAATCTGAGTCTCTCTTCGGTTACATGTAGGCTATTTTCTAGGCCCCTTTATCTAGGCTATTCTATAGGCAAATTCCTTATCTAGGCTATTCTATAGGCACATTCCTTATTTAGGCTATTCTATAGGCACATTCCTTATCTAGGCTATTCTATAGGCAAATTCCTTACCTAGGTAATTCTATAGGCAAATTCCTTACCTAGGTAATTCTATAGGCAAATTCCTTACCTAGGCTATTCTATAGGCAAATTCCTTACCTAGGTAATTCTATAGGCAAATTCCTTACCTAGGTAATTCTATAGGCAAATTCCTTACCGAGGCTATTCTATATTTTTACCTACCTCATCCCCATACTGTTTTTATTTATTTACTTTTCTGCTCTTTTGCACACCAATATCTCTACCTGTACATGACCATCTGATCATTTATCACTCCAGTGTTAATCTGCAAAATTGTAATTATTCGCCTACCTCATGCCTTTTGCACACAATGTATATAGACTCCACTTTTTTTTCTTCCTCTTGTGTTAGTGACTTGTTAATTGTTTACTCCATGTGTAACTCTGTGTTGTCTGATCACACTGCTATGCTTTATCTTGGCCAGGTCGCAGTTGCAAATGAGAACTTGTTCTCAACTAGCCTACCTGGTTAAATAAAGGTGAAATAAAATAAAATATATATTTTTTAAAAATAGGCAAATTCCTTACCTAGACTATTCTATAGGCAAATTCCTTACCTAGACTATTCTATAGGCAAATTCCTTACCTAGGCTATTCTATAGGCAAATTCCTTACCGAGACTATTCTATAGGCAAATTCCTTACCGAGACTATTCTATAGGCAAATTCCTTATCTAGGCTATTCTATAGGCAAATTCCTTATCTAGGCTATTCTATAGCCAAATTCCTTACCTAGGCTATTCTATAGGCCCATTCCATACCTAGGCTATTATATAGGCCCATTCCTTATCTAGGCTATTATATAGGCCCATTCCTTATCTAGGCTATTCTATAGGCCCATTCCTTATCTAGGCTATTCTATAGGCAAATTCCTTACCTAGGCTATTATATAGGCCCATTCCTTACCTAGGCTATTATATAGGCCCATTCCTTATCTAGGCTATTCTATAGGCCCCTTCCTTATCTAGGCTATTATATAGGCCCATTCCTTATCTAGGCTATTATATAGGCCCATTCCTTATCTAGGCTATTCTATAGGCCCCTTCCTTATCTAGGCTATTATATATATATATAGGCCCATTCCTTATCTAGGCTATTATATAGGCCCATTCCTTATCTAGGCTATTCTATAGGCCCCTTCCTTATCTAGGCTATTATATATATATATATATAGGCCCATTCCTTATCTAGGCTATTATATATATATATAGGCCCATTCCTTATCTAGGCTATTATATATATATATATATATAGGCCCATTCCTTATCTAGGCTATTCTATAGGCCCATTCCTTATCTAGGCTATTATATAGGCCCATTCCTTATCTAGGCTATTATATAGGCCCATTCCTTATCTAGGCTATTCTATAGGCCCCTTCCTTATCTAGGCTATTATATATATATATAGGCCCATTCCTTATCTAGGCTATTATATATATATATAGGCCCATTCCTTATCTAGGATATTATATATATATATATAGGCCCATTCCTTATCTAGGCTATTATATATATATATAGGCCCATTCCTTATCTAGGATATTATATATATATATAGGCCCATTCCTTATCTAGGCTATTCTATAGGCCCATTCCTTATCTAGGCTATTATATAGGCCCATTCCTTATCTAGGCTATTATATAGGCCCATTCCTTATCTAGGCTATTATATAGGCCCATTCCTTATCTAGGCTATTATATATATATATATAGGCCCATTCCTTATCTAGGCTATTATATATATATATATATAGGCCCATTCCTTATCTAGGCTATTATATATATATATAGGCCCATTCCTTATCTAGGCTATTATATATATATATATAGGCCCATTCCTTATCTAGGCTATTATATATATATATATATATATATATATATATATATAGGCCCATTCCTTATCTAGGCTATTATATATATATATATATAGGCCCATTCCTTATCTAGGCTATCTTATATATATATATATAGGCCCATTCCTATCTAGGCTATTATATATATATATATATATATATTATATATATATATATAGGCCCATTCCTTATCTAGGCTATTATATATATATATAGGCCCATTCCTATCTAGGCTATTATATATATATATATATAGGCCCATTCTTATCTAGGCTATATCTAGGCTATTATATATATATATAGGCCCATTCCTTATCTAGGCTATTATATATATATATAGGCCCCTTCCTTATCTAGGCTATTATATATATATATATAGGCCCCTTCCTTATCTAGGCTATTATATATATATATAGGCCCATTCCTTACCTAGGCTATTATATATATATATATATATATATATATATATATATATATAGGCCCATTCCTTACCTAGGCTCATTGTTTATCACTGCCTTTTCATAATGTTGACACCTCTAGAACAGAGTTCTGAATGTGTCTTTTACTCTGAGTGACTATGTATTATCCTATGTCTACAGAGGAGGAGAAGGGGAACAATTATTCAACTCTGTTGAAAAGAGTAGTCGTCACTATCCAGTTACATACCGTACTGAAGGACATTATTTTTTGTCACAGCCTTTAGATTATGTGGACACATTTCTATTTCAGTCCTTCAGCAGACACTCTTATCCACAGCGACTTACAGTTAGGTACATTCTGGCTGTGTCACAACCGGCCGTGATTGGGAGTCCCATAGGGCGGCGCGCAATTGGCCCAGCATCGTCCGGGTTTGGCCGGTGTAGGCAGTCATTGTAAATAAGAATTTGTTCTTAACGGACTTGCCTAGTTAAAGGTTAAATTGTTTAAAAAATCTTAAGCTAGCTAGGTGGGACGACCACATATCTCAGTCAGTGCTGGGGGGGTGCATTAGTTCCAAATGGTTCATTTTTAGAACTCAAAATGTATCAAACAGGAAGAGGAGACGTGGCCTATTATGCATCTAAGGGGGAAATTCTATTAAAACTATTGAAAAGAGAATAGTAGCAGCAGCAGTACCCTTCAACTTGCGCTATCGGCCTACAAACAAACTAACTGTGCCTCCTCTTGTCAGCTAAGGTCTTCACAAACAGAGTAGGCTCAACTAGCTATTACTGAGAAAAGCATTTCATCACATTCAGAGGGGACCTATACATAGTGTGGATTCTCACAGCAGGCTCCTCGGTCTCAGATAGCCTAGTTATTATAATATAACCATTTCCTCAGAGTGAAAATACTGTGAATTCCGGGCATATCTGAGTCAAACAGCACTACTGCAGCAGAGCTGAGATATGAAAGAGAAACTGAACTGACTGCCCAAATTTAAACTAACTAGACACAAAGAAACTTAGCGTGAAAAAAAAAAAAATATATATATATATATATATATATATATTTTTTTTTGACTGTTGCATCTACTCACTTCATTCAGAATACAGTAATGATTCCTGGTTTTAAACTTTTGTTCTGGTTATTTCATTCAGAATTCAGTCTTACATGGTTTGGGAGCCAAAAAGGAGCTCTCGTAATAAACTCACACCAAAGAGCTAGAGAAAAGTTAAAACAGGGATACTAGCTAGTAACGTTTCAAATGCAAACAATGGACAGCCAAACCCACGGTGACCCCACGGTGACCCTAATGTTTGAACTCCTAAGGTCTCCCCTTCAAACACTTCACATCTCTAATAATAGTAGCTGGCCTCTAAACAGCAACCAAGGACATGCATGCTAGACATAGATAATAACTAAACAAGGACAACAACGGTATTTTGGCAGCAAGTGTTTTAAATAGTTATTAACGAGCCTACCTCAAAGATTAGATCTGGTTATGGCATAAGGCCTTACTGTTTTGTTCTTCTATCAAGATGACAACATGCATAGAACAGGCCGACATTGTTCAGACCGCAAACCTCAGAGGCCATGTAGCATCTTCCCTTCCTGTTGTTGTGACTTAGCTGAGGCCGAGATGCTGTGGGTTAAAAAAAAAGGTGCCGTCTAAAATTCCTAGCATACATTCATTCATCTTTTGACTTTTAAATTAAATGAATTAATTAATGAAATGTTATATAAGCGTTCAAATTGCAGACTAGTTTTAAACTGCTCTCGTATGACCTTATGCATGCCTGGTTTATTATGTAATTTCTGATTGTTGTTTGTACGTATGTGTGTACAGTTGGAAGTCGGAAGTTTACATACACCTTTTCACAATTCCTGACAATTATTCATCGTAAAAATTCCCTGTCTTAAGTCAGTTAGGATCACCACTATATTTAAAAGACTGAAATGTCAGAATAATAGTAGGGAGAATGATTTATTTAAGCTTTTATTGCTTTCATCACATTCCCAGTGGGTCAGAAGTTTACATACACTCAATTAGTATTTGGCAGCATTGCCTTTAAATTGTTTAACTTGGGTCAAACGTTTCAGGTAGCCTTCCACAAGCTTCCCACAATAAGTTGGGTGAATTTTGTCCCATTCCTCCTGACGGAGCTGGTGTAACGGAGTCATGTTTGTAGGGCTCCTTGCTCGCAAACAATTTTCAGTTCTGCCCACAAATTCTCTATAGGATTGAGGTCAGGGCTTTGTGATGGCCACTCCAATACCTGGACTTTGTTGTCCTTAGGCCATTTTGCCACAACTTTGGAAGGATGCTTGGTGTCATTGTCCATTTGGAAGGCCCATTTGCGACCAAGCTTTAACTTCCTGACTGATGTCTTGAGATGTTAGTTCAATATATCCACATAATTCCCCCTCATTATGCCATATATTTTGTGAAGTGCACCAGTCCCTCCTGCAGGAAGGAACCCCACAACATGATGCTGCCATCCCCTTGCTTCCCGGTTGGGATGGTGTTCTTCAGCTTGCAAGCCACCCCCTTTTTCCTCCAAACATAACGATGGTCATTATGGCCAAACGGTTCTATTTTTGTTTCATCAGACCAGAAGACATTTCTCCAAAAAATATGATCTTTGTCCCCATGTGCAGTTGCAAACCGTAGTCTGGCTTTTTTATGGCGGTTTTGGAGCAGTGGCTTCTGTCCTTGCCGAGTGGCCTTTCAGGTTACGTCGATAAAGGACTCGATTTACTGTGGATAGAGATCATTTTGTAACCGTTTCCTCCAGCATCTTCACAAGGCCCTTTGCTGTTGTTCTGGGATTAATATGCAATTTTCGCACCAAAGTACATTCATCTCTATCTGAAGCAATTATGTCATTTTCTGACATTTTCCAAACTGTTTTTAAAGGCACAGTCCACTTAATGTATGTAAACTTCTGACCCACTGGAATTGTGATACAGTGAATTATAAGTGAAATAATCTGTCTGTAAACAATTCTTGGAAAAATTACTTGTCACACACAAAGTAGCTGTCCTAACAGACTTGCCAAAACTATAGTTTGTTAACAAGAAATGTGTGGAGTGGTTGAAAAACGAGTTTTAATGAATGTAAACTTCTGACTTCAACTGTACATTTCTTCTGTGCCATTTTCACGTGTTTGTTTTTACCATGAGTGCTCAGGTTGAGTAAGATTTCCAATGTATTTACATGTCTCACATCACTGTCATAACCGAGCGATGAAGCCAAGCGCATCACATCTCACATACCACATCCACCCCCATCACCTTCTTCTCCCAGCTAATAGTCAACACATAACATGTTCTGGTCTTTGGCTTCGTTAAAGGTTTGAACTTTTATGACTATTTCTGCTCGCCAATGCACCTCAAATCATTCACACCTAACTGTCATGATTCATTTCCGCTTCATAATAAGCAGGTTGGGGCGGCAGGGTAGCCTAGTGGTTAGAGTGTTGGACTAGTAACCGGAAGGTTGCAAGTTCAAATCCCCGAGCTGACAAGGTACAAATCTGTCGTTCTGCCCCTGAACAGGCAGTTAACCCACTGCTCCCAGGCCGTCATTGAAAATAAGAATTTGTTCTTAACTGACTTGCCTAGTAAAATAAAGGTAAAAAAAATAATGAAAATGATCTAGGAGGGGAAGTAAACAAAGGAAACCGTTTGAAATGTAACTAGCTTCAAACGGCTGTACATTCTCTTTCATCTGAAGTGGGTAGAGGAGCATCATTAAAGCATAGAACAAAAGTTATTGTTCTCTCCTCCAAATGGGGAGATGAGGGTGTTTAAAGAGAGTGATGGCCACCTTCTCGTCTCTAGGACTTCTCTCTCACAGCAGCCAGATACCTACAGAAACCAGCGCAGCCAGATACCTACAGAAACCAGCCTTTTATTTGAATATTAAATACAGACACGTTCAGGAATATGACATACGCGTTTGGACAAATGAGGGAAGGAACATCAAAAGGAATACTAGGTGTTGCTATTGGAAACAAGAAATGAAAACCAAATAAATGGTTAGGCTACCGCACTCTCATGCTGAGGCAAGTCTGGAGGACAGAGTCAATTACTTTTGTGAAAACACAGGCGGGATCTATGAAAAATGCACGCACTTTGACAATGGTATGGGCATATAGGACTACAACAGCCTCGGCCTACATCTTAATTGCACCCAAGCACTGGAACAAACAGAACTACTTTGCTGTTGGCGAGATGTGAAGAGATCAGAGTGCTACTGCTTCTGTCCACCACCAGAGTGGGGCTCAACTTTGTTTAAATCCAGAAAGTAAACCACATTCCAAAATTACAGGTTGACACAGGAACAGGAACCCAGCGGGTCTTGCGGATCCCGTGGGTTTCCATCAGGAATGGGAGTCAAGGTCTGGACAGGATTGACAGTCTATAGATACGGACAGAATAGGAATATTTATAAACAGAGTTAGAAATATGCAAATTTCATTCAAAAGCATACCGTTTTACTTAATAACCCCCAAATAGTAATTTCCCCCCTTTCATCGGGTCACTCAAGTGCCTCGTCCACATCACGAGTTAATCCAACTGGGTAAATAGAAGGGCTTACGGCATTGCCAAAATCTCGTAATGTGACTTATCATATGTGTGCACTGTGCAGGCAACTGTCTCCTGAGTGCTGAGCATCAGCCAAACGGAGCAGATTCTTAACATTAGGGATACTCACTGCTCTCAGGGCAGATCTGCCAGTTTTGACTAGCAGAAGTGACTTTTCATAGCAGGTTAGGAGAATTAATGTGGCAGGTTAGGATAATTAGGTTAAGGTAAGGAAAAGGGTTAAAAAAATTAAATAATTGTCCCTGATATGACTCGAAAATATTTAGCTTCAACCAGGCCTGCCCTGAGAACAGTCTTGGTTTCCACTAATGCGAGGGGGGGACAGACAGATGGGCAGCTGACGTATGAAGTCATTTCAGGGCATAAAAATTAGCAAGGGACAGGACAGGAGTGATTTTTATCGAGACAGGAATGTTCCGGGGTTATAGAATTGTTGCGGGGATGAGGACAGTATGGGATAGCAATACATTTTCACTCCAGTGTCAACCTCTATTGAAAAGCATTGAAGATAATTACAATGGGTATTTCAGTGTACTTCCTGAATTGAAATTAAATTAACCATAACCCTGCCATCCACCCCAAAACGTCTGGTTGGTCCGCCTCCCTCAAAGCGTCGATATAGGACTACGGTCGAATCTTACTACGTCGGCTGTGACACGACGGATGTGGCAGGGCTTGCAAGCTATCACTGATTGCAGCGTGAAATCCAGCCGCGAGCCTACCAGTCAAGCTAAATGCCTTCTATGCTCATTTCGAGGCAAGCAACACTGGACCATGCATGAGAACACCAGCTATTCCAGAAGACTGTGATTTCGCTCTCCATGGCCGAAGTCAGTAAAAAAGGCTAACATTTGCAAGGGCGTGGGGCCAGACGTAATACCAGGAAGTGTACTCAGAGCATGTGCTGACCATGTGGCATGTGTCTTCACTCCATTTTCAACCTGTCCCTGACCTGGTCTGAAATACCAACTCGTTTCAAGCAGACCAGCATATAATTTGTAAAATGGTTACCTAAAGAGGGCGTGTTCACTGAACATCCAGTCAGCCCATAAGTCACAATGTGAGAGGGTGGGCATGATGGTTGGACAGTGAGTAGCCTGCCACAGCTAGAGACAGCATATTTGAACAACTAAATAATAGAAAGTACACCACCAAGCAAGCAGCCCTGTCTTACGACATGCCCGGTCTTACGACATGCCCGGTCTTACGACATGCTCTGTGCTGGTATTCGGTAATACTGGCACAGAATGGGCGCTATTTACTAACCCCACAGCCTCTGTAATCCGAAGGTCTACAAGTAACACAAAAACGCAACTAACAGTTTGCTTCACATACAAAACAAATATTAGCCAGCAAGGCTCTTGATCCAGGATTGGGATTCTCTGCCGTTACAACACAAAGCTTGACTTTGGAAGAAGCTAATCACTTAGCTGAGAAGAGATCAACATCTGACGAGCTTCTCCTTCACGTCTCTATGGATTAAAATGACAATTTTAGCTAACTAGCTACTAAATTAGCAAACCAAATGCACATCTGCATAGCATTTAGCACATGTCTTGGGACTCGTCTGGCGTCGGTGCAGCCAGTCTGGCGTCGGTGCAGCCGGTCTGGCGTCGGTGCAGCCGGTCTGGCGTCGGTGCAGGCGGTCTGGCGTCGGTGCAGGCGGTCTGGCGTCGGTGCAGCCGGTCTGGCGTCGGTGCAGCCGGTCTGGCGTCGGTGCAGGCGGTCTGGCGTCGGTGCAGCCGGTCTGGCGTCGGTGCAGGCGGTCTGGCGTCGGTGCAGCCGGTCTGGCGTCGGTGCAGCCGGTCTGGCGTCGGTGCAGCCGGTCTGGCGTCGGTGCAGCCGGTCTGGCGTCGGTGCAGCCGGTCTGGCAACTTCACACTAATATGACCCCTCTGTGGAAAGGTGAACCTCTCAAACACGTACATGTCAGTTTTGCTCTAGGACGTCCACAGGCCTCACAAGACTCGTCTGAAGGTCCCCCGGGAGCAGTTGAAAACATGTATAGTGTATATGGAGACTGTTTAGTGACACAAATAAGGAGTTAAATGCATGCAAAAAAATATATAAATAAATAAAACATTTCCTGATCTTTCGTATCTCTCAGATATAGGACAGACACTTTTGGAGAGGTAACTGTCGTTCTATAGTATTAGATAGATATACACACACACACACGCACACTTCAAGGTAAGGTGTCTTAAAATTCATCATCAAAAGCAAAATGATCATTGGTATGACCTCGCTAAAATAATTCAATATAATAATAATAATATATGCCATTTAGCAGAAGCTTTTATCCAAAAGCGACTTACAGTCAGTCATGTGTGCATACATTCTACGTATGGGTGGTCCCGGGAATCGAACCCACTACCCTGGCGTTACAAGCGCCATGCTCTACCAACTGAGCTACAGAAGGACCATTTTAGACTGTTTATTGCCAAAAAATAAGGGGTTTAATTGTAAAAAAAAAAAAAAATGTATATATATCCCTCAGATATAGGACAGACACTTCATAACAAACTTCCTTTGATTTTATGGGGGTCTGTTCCATGTAAGTGAATCTGTTCGTGAGGCGTTTGTATGGGCTAATAGCACTACCGCCAAACATGATTGTTCATAATAAAACGGTTTCTATATTTTGATACTTCGAGGGGGGTCTTAACATTCAGAATCCAACAGCTAAATGGTCCTTGGTATGACCTTATTAAAACAGAAACATCCTGTATAGAGCCATGTTATTACCTGGCGACGCTGGGCCAAATTGTGTGCCACCCTATGGCACTCCGAATCACGGCCGGCTGTGATACAGACTGGAATGGAACCCGGGTCTATAGTGACGCCTCTAGCACTAAGATGCAGTGCCTTAGACCGCTGCGCCACTCAACGCTGTAGTCTAGTCTATTCTCCAATGACATAACATTGATGCTGCAGCTGTTTACGAAATGAGAAATTCCTACTTTTTATGCATCTATCAGGTTTCTTCAAAATAATGAGTCTAAAAATGAAAAAAAAACAAAGAAAAACAAGAGGAAAAGATTTACGTGGTTAAAAGACTTCCCTGTTCCACTCCTCGCTCCATCCCAACTTTCTCCCTACAGCTCAGCGTTCAACATCACAGTGCCCTCCAAGCTCGTCAACTAGCTTGGTACCCTCGGACTGGATACCTCCCTCTGCAACTGGATCCTTGACTTCTTGACGGGCCGATGCCAGATGTTGAGAGTAGGCAAAAACACATCCACGCGGACCCTCAAAAGGGGTGCCACCCCGGGGTGTGTGCACAGCCCCCTCCTGTACTCCCTGTTTACCCATGACTCCAACATCAAGTTTGCTGACGACAACGTTGGTAGGCCTGATCACCAACTGCAATGAAACAGTCTACAGGGAGGAGGTCAGAGAACTGGCAGTATGGTGCCAGGACGACAACAACATCTCTCAACTTCAGAAAGACCTAGGAGCTGATCGTGCACTACAGGAAAGGGGGGGGGCACACTGGAGAGAGTCAAAAGCTTCAAGTTCCTCTGCCTCTACATCACTGAAAAGATTTGGCCCCTCAGATCCTCAGGAACTTTTACAGCTGCAGCCAAGAGCGGATCCTGACTGGTTGTATAACAGTCTGGTATGTCAACTGCACCGCCCCTGACCGGAAGGCCCTACAGAGGGTGGCGCAGACGGCCCCAAAAAAATGCCTCCTTTCTCTAGTTCTCACTTGCCCTTTTCCACCCTGTGCCCTGCCAGCAATGGTCACACCAGACTATTTTCAATCTCTCTCTCATTGCTGTGCTTGGCTTGGTTTACGCCACATACTGACTATTGTTCAAAGCTGCATGGCCTCTGGGTTTTCTGTTCAATGTTCTTTTTCCTTTGACACTTATTCTTCAAATATATTTCTTGTTTTTCTTTAATCCGGGCGTTGTCTCTGTTTTTGTTTTTGTCACCAAATCACTAAATCCAACCAGGTTTTGACTGAATTGTCATGTTTAGCAAACTTCCCGAGTTTTACTCTCCCGATGTCTCCATGGAGATAGCTATGTAATTGTAAAGGTTTTGAGTTAGACTTCTGTCACTCTTTGGGTTATACTTTCTTGGATATCCCCTAGCCTGGTCCCAGGTCTGTGCTGTCTTGCCAACTGTCTCTCCAAGGACTATTTGGCATAGGAGTTGGCAAAACAGCACAAATGCATCTGGGACCAAGCTAGATTTTTATTTAACTAGGCAAGTCAGTTAAGAACAAATTCTTATTTACAATGACGGCCTACCCCGGCCAAACCCTAACCCGGACGACGCTGGGCCAATTTTTTCCCCCTTATCGACAGTACCTCATAATGTCAAAGCAAAGTATTTCTCTGTACTTTGCTTGGTTGATCTTTGATCCTTGATCCTGACTAGTCTCCCTGTCCCTGCCGCTGAAAAACATCCCCACAGCATGATGCTGCCACCACCATGCTTCACCGTAGGGATGGTGCCAGGTTTCTTTCAGATGTGACACACAAAGAACACACAGAGTCAAAAATATTGGATTCATCAGACCAGAGAATCCTTTAGGTGCCCTTTGGCAAACTCCAAGCGGGCTGTAATGTGCCTTTTACTGAGGAGTGTTTTTTTGTCTGGCCACTCTACCATAAAGGCCTGATTGGTGGAGTGCTGCAGAGATGGTTGTCCTTCTGGAAGGTTCTCCCATCTCCACAGAGGAACTCTGGAGCTCTGTCAGAGAGAGTAACCGTTGAGTTCTTGGTCACTTCCCTGAACAAGGCCCTTCAACCCTGATTGCTCGGTTTTGCCGAGCGGCCAGCTCTAGGAAGCGTCTTCGTGGTTCCAAACTCCCATTTAACATTGATGGAGGCTACTGTGTTCTTGGGGAGCTTCAAAGCTGCAGAAATATTTTGATACCCTTCCCCAGATCTGTTCCTTGACACAATCCTGTCTCGGCGCTCTAAGGACAATTCCTTCGGCCTCAGGGCTTGGTTTTTCCTCTGACATGCACTATCAACTGTGGGACCTTATATAGAAAGGTGTGTCCCTTTCTAAATCATGTCCAATTAATTGAATTTACCACAGGTGG
Organism: Oncorhynchus keta; assembly: GCF_023373465.1. NCBI lineage: Eukaryota > Metazoa > Chordata > Actinopteri > Salmoniformes > Salmonidae > Oncorhynchus > Oncorhynchus keta. Next base: position 45,568,339 of record NC_068432.1, read on the forward strand.
ACTCCAATCCAGTTGTAGGAACATCTCAAGGATGAGCAATGGAAACAGGATGCACCTGAGCGCAATTCCTTTTTGATACGGTCTTGGCCATGTTCTGTTATAATCTCCACCCGGCACAGCTAGAAGAGGACTGGCCACCCCACATAGCCTGGTTCCTCTCTAGGTTTCTACCTAGGTTTTGGCCTTTCTAGGGAGTTTTTCCTAGCCACTGTGCTTCTACACCTGCATTGCTTGCTGTTTGGGGTTTTAGGCTGGGTTTCTGTACAGCATTTTGAGATATCAGCTGATGTACGAAGGGCTATATAAATACATTTGATTTGAATTTCAAGTCTTTTATTTTTAATACATTTTTAAAAATCCCCTAAACCTGTTTTCGCATTGAATACTTGCCTAATGCACTGTGTATACCCTGCATGCAGGACATCGGCTCATTGATTCAGATCATGAATAGCTGGAACTATTCAGTCATTAACAACAGTTCCAGAAGTTGACATATTGAATGACCACCTTACTGTCTCTGATATGAGAGCTGAATAGAAATGTTGTTTTGTATTTTTAAGAGTAGTCCTAGAGCCTGTCTGCTACTCCAGCCTAAATGACTTTAGCAGAACCCAGGCTGTCCCAAATGGCACCTTATTCCCCCTACGTAGTGCACTACTATTGACAAGAGCAGTGTACTTTATAGGGAGTAGGGTGCCATTTGGGGGAGACACCGAGTTTGGCTTTGCAGACCTTTTCCCTGGCAATGGGATTTTATGGTCTTCATTACTTGTGGCTCTATCCTGATCCTGAATTCCAGCCTGTTGAATTAGTCCAATTTCTCTCTCCATTGTATTTTATCAGTCCCATGGTGCTGCCTTGGTTACCACGCTGTAGAAATGTCAGAGGTTACTTGAGGTTACCGTGGTCAGTTTGTGGACTGGCTGCACTCTGTGTCTGAATCTCAAATAGCATCCTATTCCCTACTCAGTACACTACATTTGACCAAAGCCCAGTGCCTTCAGAAAGAATTCACACCCCTTGACTTTTTCCACTCTTCATTTTTGTGTGTGTCAGTGATCTACACAAAATTCTCATGTCAAAGTGGGAAAAAAATTAAAATGAAACTACTATCTAGATTTTTTTTGTTCCAAGCATTCTCCCCTGAGTTGATACATGTTAGAATCACCTTTGGCAGTGAGTCTTTCTGGGGGTCTTAAGAGCATTCCACTTCTGGATTATGCAATATTTGGCAATTTATTCTTTTAAAAAAAATCTTAATTCTGTAAAATGGATTATTCAATGTTTTATTTACCGATTTACCAATAGGGGTCCTTCTTTGTGAGGCATTGGAAAACCTCCCTGGTCTTTTGTTTGAATCAATGTTTGAAATTCACTGCTCGACTGGGGGTACCTTACACAGAATTATCTGTGAGGTACACCAATGAGGTAGTCATTCAAATGTCATTCTAAACACAATTATTGCACACATAGTCAGTCAGTCAGTCAGTCAGTCAGTCAGTCAGTCAGTCAATCAAAATTATTTATAAATCCCTTCTTACATCAGCTGATATCTCAAAGTTCTGTATAGAAATGCATACTAAAACCCCAAACAGCAAGCAATGCAGGTGTAGAAGCACGGTGGCTAGGAAAAACTCCCTAGAAAGGCCAAAACCTAGGAAGAAACCTAGAGAGGAACCAGGCTATGAGGGGTGGCCAGTCCTCTTCTGGCTGTGCTGGGTGGAGATTATAACAGAACACGGCCAAGATGTTCAAATGTTCAATATCTGTGAATTCTCAAAAGCTATCCAAGGATTGTTCCATAGTGCAACAGGAGCCTCTCCTAACTGTTGACAGTGACATGTCTGAACGGTAGTGGCTGAGGAAGGAGAGAGGGGTCTTCTGTATAGAGCATGCTGGATGTAGGAACACCAACCAGTCTCTCTTTGATAGATCAGAGTATTTCAAGCATGACCAAGGCTACAACATACTCATGAATGGTCCCCCCCTCTCTCTCTCCCTCTCTCACTCTTCTGTTCTGTTCTCTTCTCTTCTGATTACTTCTCTTCTCTCCTCCTTTCTCTTCTCTTCCTTCCTCTCTCTTCTCTTCCTTCCTCTCTCTTCTCTTCCTTCCTCTCTCTTCTCTTCCTTCCTCTCTCTTCTCTTCCTTCCTCTCTCTTCTCTTCCTTCCTCTCTCTTCTCTTCCTTCCTCTCTCTTCTCTTCCTTCCTCTCTCTTCTCTTCCCTTCCTCTCTCTCTTCTCTTCCTTCCTCTCTCTCTCTCTCTTCCTTCCTCTCTCTCTCTCTCTTCCTCTCTCTCTTCTTCTCTTCCTTCCTTCCTCTCTCTCTTCCTCTCCTCCTTTCTCTCTTTCTCTCTTCTCTCTTTCCTCTCTTCTCTCTCTCTTTCTCTTTCTCTTCTCTCTCTCTTTCTCTTTCTCTCTTTCTCTTCTCTCTCTCTCTTCTCTTTCTCTTCTCTCTTTCTCTCTCTCTCTTTCTCTTTCTCTCTTTCTCTTTCTCTCTCTCTCTCTTTCTCTCTCTTTCTCTTCTCTCTTTCCTCTCTTCCTCTCTCTCTTCTCTTCCTTCTCTTCTCTCTCTCTTCTCTTTCTCTCTCTCTCTTCTCTTCTCTTCTTTCTCTCTCTCTCTCTTTCTCTTCTCTTTCTCTCTCTCTCTTTCTCTCTCTTTCTCTTCTCTTCCTTTCTCTCTCTTTCTCTTCTCTTCCTTCCTCTCTCTCTTCACTTCCTTCCTCTCTCTCTCTTTCTCTTCTCTTCCTCTCTCTCTTTCTCTTCTCTTTCTCTCTCTCTTTCTCTTCTCTTTCTCTCTCTCTTTCTCTTTCTCTCTCTTTCTCTTCTCTTCCTTCCTCTCTCTCTTCTCTTCCTTCCTCTCTCTTCACTTCCTTCCTCTCTCTCTCTTTCTCTTCTCTTCCTCTCTCTCTTTCTCTTCTCTTCCTCTCTCTCTTCCTCTCTTCCTTCCTCTCTTCCTCTCTTCTCTTCCTTCCTCTCTCTCTTCCTCTCCTCTTCTCTTCTCTTCTCTGCAGGCTGCCAATGGCTACATCCTCCTGTTTGACGTGGTGGGAGGAGGAGAGGACAAGTATCTTTATGAACCCGTCTATTCCAAGTGAGTAGATAAATATGTATTTATTGTCCTCTCCACCCACTCGCTTTCTTCAGGGTCAAAGATTGAAGTTCAAAATAGAATAACCAAGGTCACCTGCAGCAGGTCAGGAACCTGCTGTGGGAGGCAGAGGGACTAAATGTTAAAAGAATGAAGTTCTACAATGCTCACTCATAGATGTCAGTTGTTGAACTGCAAAGGTGGTTGTATTCATTCATTCACTCACAGCATAGACAAACTCCACTGTAGCTCCTGTCTACATGCTATGATAATTAGTGTACCAGTCAGGAGGCCTGAGGGATAGGATGTACTGTAGTTTAGGACATCATTGCATGTTGAAGGCCTTGGCAAATGTCTGGACTAATTCCATGAACAGTGAATGCTGTGGATGACTGACTGTACAGCACAGTGTGTTCCTCGCCAGTCTTGGGCCGGGCCCTCCCACTGTTATAGCAGGGCTGCGTGGGTGAATAGATGTTTGGGTGCGTGTGTCAACACAGTGGAAGAGAGGCTTTTCAGCCAGCCAGCTCTCTCTGCTCTCTGACAGAACTCAGATCTCCACAGCGAGCCCAGTCAATGAATCACGTCTATTTATGAAGCCCATTTCGCATCAACAGCTGGATGCGAGGTGTGTTACCTTACATGCAGTCATTTTCAGTTCTGCAGTCACAGAACCAAAGGGCTTCTCTCAGCCTCTGAGACTCTGGTCTTTTTTTGGCCACAGGCCTTCAGTTAGCCTGAATATGTGGTTCATATCAGACCTAGACCACTATCTCACATGCACATAAACCAATACAGCCATGAAGTACAGTAGAATATTTATGAAGCTATGAAGTAGAGTATTTATGAAGTAGCTGAGATTTTGGCCAAACAAGCCATACAGAGGAGGTTTAACTGTGGAGAGAGGTTTAACGCCCTCCGGCTGATCAGGGTGATACCAGCAAAACAGCGTCACTCAGCCGTTATGAAAGATTGTGAGAGTTCCAATGAGGACATGCCTGTACACACACACAGACCCACCTACTCCCCCTCACAAAACCTCTGTTCCACTCTGTGCTACCAGTCACTACATCAAAGCATTGTCAGGGAATCTGGACCAAGTCTGGACTTGATGAGGAAGGAGGCAGATGTACTAAACACAGGCATCACTGTGCCGGCTGCGGTTTGGCCTCGTTCGTGCCTAGATCCTGTAGTGCTATTGTTTGACTAACCCAGCCTTTTCCCCCTGTTGATTTTAGACTTGATAAGGTAGAGTGAATTGGATAAATCAGATCCATGAACCCTATGTGCCCTCATTACCTCTGCCACATACACGTCCTCATTGTGTGTGTGTTTACAGAGGGAGTCGTGGTGTTAAGGTCACCCCAGGTTATAAAGAGGAGCAGTGTGCCCCCGCTCTCAGCCTGGAGATGAAGAGACCCATAGACCTGGAGGCTCCCATTACCAGGTACCTGTCTCGCTCTCGCACATACATACATACATACATACATACATACATACATACATACATACATACATACATACATACATACATACATACATACATACATACATACATACATACATACATACATATACACACACACATACATACATACATACATACATACATACATACATACATACATACATACATACATACATACATACATACATACATACACACATACACACACACACATACACACACACACACACACACACACACACACACACATAAATGGGTGCACATACACATCTACACACAACTCACACTCAAACACCAACTGGACACTGAAGTGTGTTTAGTTTGAAAGTTAACACTGGTGTAGTTGTTGGCCATTATAAGTCTAGTTAGTTTTCCCATTCTGGACTGGTGCTTGGTACTTACTTCAGCCACTGTGGACATTTCTGCGCTGAATAGATTTCCTACTTTTCTTCCCAAACCAATTTGTGTCTTCTGCAAATGATATAACAACGTGGGTTCGGCTTTGCACATTCCTCGTCTAGTCCCTGTGGACTACAGTAGGACATTTTAAGGTTTTATTGCTCTTCGCTTTTCGTGTGTGTGTGTGTGTGTGTGTGTGTGTGTGTGTGTGTGTGTGTGTGTGTGTGTGTGTGTGTGTGTGTGTGTGTGTGTGTGTGTGTGTCCTTCCAGTAGCCTGACTTCCGGGCTGCTTGCCTGGGGTGAATTGAGGAGAGAAGCTAAGCCCCAGTATTGTCCTGTTGGATTCAAAAGCCTTTATTCTCCAGTATTTCTGGCCTATTCTCCTCTGGAGAGATGAAGTGTTCTGGCCAGACCACATTCAGATTACTGAGACTGGGCTACAGGGTACTCCTCAGTACTCACACACCATCTGAGTACACTGCACATTCCATCCTGGTCCCTCTGCAGCTCCCCAGGAGGAACACTCGTCTCTCTCTCTCTGCATTCTCACTCTTTTAAAACATATATATTTTCATCCTCCTCCTTTTATCTGTTCTTTTTTCATTCAACTTCTTAAACTTTGTAACAAAACTCTCTTTATTGTCACCCTCTCCGTCCTAATTTATTGGCCGCTCTCTTTCTCCTTTGTCCTCTTTTCTGTCCCTTCAGCATGCAGTCTCTTCAGGAGGATCTATTGGTGTCTACTGCTGATGGCTACCTCCACGTCCTCCACTGGGATGGAGTCAGCAACGGCAGGAAGGCCATCAGTCTCTGTAGTGTCCCTTTCTCCCTGGACCTACAGTCTGCCAGAGGTCAGTCCCAATCACTATAGCATCCTCTCCCCACCTCACCTACAGTCTGCCAGAGGTCAGTCCCAATCACTATAGCATCCTCTCCCCACCTCACCTACAGTCTGCCAGAGGTCAGTCCCAATCACTATAGCATCCTCTCCCCACCTCACCTACAGTCTGCCAGAGGTCAGTCCCAATCACTATAGCATCCTCTCCCCACCTCACCTACAGTCTGCCAGAGGTCAGTCCCAATCACTATAGCATCCTCTCCCCACCTCACCTACAGTCTGCCAGAGGTCAGTCCCAATCACTATAGCATCCTCTCCCCACCTCACCTACAGTCTGCCAGAGGTCAGTCCCAATCACTATAGCATCCTCTCCCCACCTCACCTACAGTCTGCCAGAGGTCAGTCCCAATCACTATAGCATCCTCTCCCCACCTCACCTACAGTCTGCCAGAGGTCAGTCCCAATCACTATAGCATCCTCTCCCCACCTCACCTACAGTCTGCCAGAGGTCAGTCCCAATCACTATAGCATCCTCTCCCCACCTCACCTACAGTCTGCCAGAGGTCAGTCCCAATCACTATAGCATCCTCTCCCACCTCACCTACAGTCTGCCAGAGGTCAGTCCCAATCACTATAGCATCCTCTCCCCACCTCACCTACAGTCTGCCAGAGGTCAGTCCCAATCACTATAGCATCCTCTCCCCACCTCACCTACAGTCTGCCAGAGGTCAGTCCCAATCACTATAGCATCCTCTCCCCACCTCACCTACAGTCTGCCAGAGGTCAGTCCCAATCACTCTAGCATCCTCTCCCCACCTCACCTACAGTCTGCCAGAGGTCAGTCCCAATCACTATAGCATCCTCTCCCCACCTCACCTACAGTCTGCCAGAGGTCAGTCCCAATCACTCTAGCATCCTCTCCCCACCTCACCTACAGTCTGCCAGAGGTCAGTCCCAATCACTCTAGCATCCTCTCCCCACCTCACCTACAGCCTGCCAGAGGTCAGTCCCAATCACTATAGCATCCTCTCCCCACCTCACCTACAGTCTGCCAGAGGTCAGTCCCAATCACTATAGCATCCTCTCCCCACCTCACCTACAGCCTGCCAGAGGTCAGTCCCAATCACTATAGCATCCTCTCCCCACCTCACCTACAGTCTGCCAGAGGTCAGTCCCAATCACTATAGCATCCTCTCCCCACCTCACCTACAGTCTGCCCTTAGCCCTACCAGTCCCTGTAAGCTCCACCATATCCAGCCATGTTTACATAATGATCTGGACCTACATCCATCTAGCCATGTGTTTTAGATAAAGCCCTCTCGTTGTGGTTTAGGCACTTCAGACCCCCTCGTTGTGCTTTAGGCACTGTCAGACCCCCTCGTTGTGCTTTAGGCACTGTCAGACCCCCTCGTTGTGCTTTAGGCACTGTCAGACCCCCCCGTTGTGCTTTAGGCACTGTCAGACCCCCCCGTTGTGCTTTAGGCACTGTCAGACCCCCATTGTGGTTTAGACACTGTCAGCCCCCTCGTTGTGGTTTAGACACTGTCAGACCCCCGTTGTGGTTTAGACACTGTCAGACCCCCGTTGTGGTTTAGACACTGTCAGACCCCCGTTGTGTTTTAGGCACTGTCAGACCCCCCGTTGTGCTTTAGGCACTGTCAGACCCCCCCGTTGTGGTTTAGACACTGTCAGACCCCCCGTTGTGGTTTAGACACTGTCAGACCCCCCCGTTGTGGTTTAGGCACTGTCAGACCCCCGTTGTGCTTTAGGCACTGTCAGACCCCCTCGTTGTGGTTTAGACACTGTCAGACCCCCCGTTGTGCTTTAGGCACTGTCAGACCCCTCGTTGTGCTTTAGGCACTGTCAGACCCCCTCGTTGTGGTTTAGGCACTGTCAGACCCCCCGTTGTGCTTTAGGCACTGTCAGACCCCCTCGTTGTGCTTTAGACACTGTCAGACCGCTCGTTGTGCTTTAGGCATTGTCAGACCCCCTTGTTGTGGTTTAGGCACTGTCAGACCCCCTCGTTGTGGTTTAGGCACTGTCAGACCCCCTCGTTGTGGTTTAGGCACTGTCAGACCCCTCGTTGTGGTTTAGGCACTGTCAGACCCCTCGTTGTGGTTTAGACACTGTCAGACCCCCCGTTGAGGTTTAGGCACTGTCAGACCCCCGTTGTGGTTTAGGAACTGTCAGACCCCCCGTTGTGGTTTAGGCACTGTCAGCCCCCTCGTTGTGGTTTAGGCACTGTCAGACCCCCTCGTTGTGGTTTAGGCACTGTCAGACCCCCTCGTTGTGGTTTAGGCACTGTCAGACCCCCTCGTTGTGGTTTAGGCACTGTCAGACCCCCTCGTTGTGGTAGACCCCCTCGTTGTGGTTTAGACACTGTCAGACCCCCTCGTTGTGGTTTAGACACTGTCAGACCCCCGTTGTGGTTTAGGCACTGTCAGACCCCCTCGTTGTGGTTTAGACACTGTCAGACCCCCCGTTGTGCTTTAGGCACTGTCAGACCCCCGTTGTGCTTTAGGCACTGTCAGACCCCGTTGTGCTTTAGGCACTGTCAGACCCCCGTTGTGCTTTAGGCACTGTCAGACCCCTCGTTGTGCTTTAGGCACTGTCAGACCCCCTCGTTGTGCTTTAGGCACTGTCAGACCCCCTCGTTGTGCTTTAGGCACTGTCAGACCCCCGTTGTGGTTTAGACACTGTCAGACCCCCCGTTGTGGTTTAGACACTGTCAGACCCCCCGTTGTGGTTTAGACACTGTCAGACCCCCCGTTGTGGTTTAGACACTGTCAGACCCCCGTTGTGGTTTAGACACTGTCAGACCCCCCGTTGTGGTTTAGGCACTGTCAGACCCCCCGTTGTGCTTTAGGCACTGTCAGACCCCCGTTGTGGTTTAGACACTGTCAGACCCCCTCGTTGTGATAGACCCCCTCGTTGTGGTTTAGACACTGTCAGACCCCCGTTGTGCTTTAGGCACTGTCAGACCCCCTCGTTGTGGTTTAGGCACTGTCAGACCCCCCGTTGTGCCTTAGGCACTGTCAGACCCCCGTTGTGCTTTAGGCACTGTCAGACCCCCTCGTTGTGCTTTAGACACTGTCAGACCCCCTCGTTGTGGTTTAGGCACTGTCAGACCCCCTCGTTGTGGTTTAGGCACTGTCAGACCCCTCGTTGTGGTTTAGACACTGTCAGACCCCCCGTTGTGGTTTAGGCACTGTCAGACCCCCCGTTGTGGTTTAGGCACTGTCAGACCCCCTCGTTGTGGTTTAGGCACTGTCAGACCCCCTCGTTGTGGTTTAGGCACTGTCAGACCCCTCGTTGTGGTTTAGGCACTGTCAGACCCCTCGTTGTGGTAGACCCCCTCGTTGTGGTTTAGACACTGTCAGACCCCCTAGTTGTGGTTTAGACACTGTCAGACCCCTCGTTGTGGTTTAGACACTGTCAGACCCCCTCGTTGTGGTTTAGGCACTGTCAGACCCCCCGTTGTGGATTAGGCACTGTCAGACCCCCCGTTGTGCTTTAGGCACTGTCAGACCCCCCGTTGTGCTTTAGGCACTGTCAGACCCCGTTGTGCTTTAGGCACTGTCAGACCCCCCGTTGTGCTTTAGGCACTGTCAGACCCCCCGTTGTGCTTTAGGCACTGTCAGACCCCCCGTTGTGCTTTAGGCACTGTCAGACCCCCCCGTTGTGGTTTAGACACTGTCAGACCCCCTCGTTGTGGTTTAGACACTGTCAGACCCCCTCGTTGTGGTTTAGGCACTGTCAGACCCCCTCGTTGTGGTTTAGGCACTGTCAGACCCCCTCGTTGTGGTTTAGGCACTGTCAGACCCCCTCGTTGTGGTTTAGGCACTGTCAGACCCCCTCGTTGTGGTTTAGGCACTGTCAGACCCCCTCGTTGTGGTAGACCCCCTCGTTGTGGTTTAGACACTGTCAGACCCCCTCGTTGTGGTTTAGACACTGTCAGACCCCTCGTTGTGGTTTAGACACTGTCAGACCCCCGTTGTGGTTTAGGCACTGTCAGACCCCCTCGTTGTGGTTTAGACACTGTCAGACCCCCCGTTGTGCTTTAGGCACTGTCAGACCCCCGTGCTTTAGGCACTGTCAGACCCCCGTTGTGCTTTAGGCACTGTCAGACCCCCGTTGTGCTTTAGGCACTGTCAGACCCCCCCCGTTGTGCTTTAGGCACTGTCAGACCCCCGTTGTGCTTTAGGCACTGTCAGACCCCCCGTTGTGGTTTAGACACTGTCAGACCCCTCGTTGTGGTTTAGGCACTGTCAGACCCCCTCGTTGTGGTTTAGGCACTGTCAGACCCCCTCGTTGTGGTTTAGGCACTGTCAGACCCCCTCGTTGTGGTTTAGACACTGTCAGACCCCCTCATTGTGGTTTAGACACTGTCAGACCCCCCGTTGTGGTTTAGACACTGTCAGCCCCCTCGTTGTGGTTTAGGCACTGTCAGACCCCTCGTTGTGGTTTAGACACTGTCAGACCCCCTCATTGTGGTTTAGACACTGTCAGACCCCCCCGTTGTGGTTTAGACACTGTCAGACCCCCCCGTTGTGGTTTAGGCACTGTCAGACCCCCCCGTCCGTTGTGGTAGACCCCCTCGTTGTGGTTTAGGCACTGTCAGACCCCCCCGTCCGTTGTGGTAGACCCCCTCGTTGTGGTTTAGGCACTGTCAGACCCCCCCGTTGTGGTTTGTGTGTTCTAAGTCTGGGTTTGTTTATGTGTGTGTGTCTCTGCAGGTGGTCTGTGTCTGGACCTGAAGGGGGTGTACATCAGAGACATGACCTACTGTGTGACACTGGATGGCTTTGCTGTGGTGCTTGATGATGGCAGGCTGGGGTTCATCACTCCTCTAGCCAACAGGATCACTGCAGATGTAAGAACTTTGTGTGTGTGGTGTGTGTGTGCTTTGCTGTAGTGCCCACACAATACAGCAGAGTTTTGTGAATCATGTTAAACAATGAAGCATAACTGCTGTGTGCGATGCTGTGTGAGGTGATGTGATGTGAGGTGCTGTGTGAGGTGCTGTGTGAGGTGCTGTGTGAGATGCTGTGTGAGGTGAGGTGCTGTGTGAGATGCTGTGTGAGGTGCTGTGCTGTGCTGTGATGTGAGGTGATGTGCTGTGTGAGGTGATGTGATGTGAGGTGCTGTGTGAGGTGCTGTGTGAGGTGATGTGATGTGCTGTGTGAGGTGATGTGCTGTGTGAGGTGCTGTGTGAGGTGATGTGTGAGATGCTGTGCTGTGATGTGAGGTGATGTCATCATCATTAAATGACTTAAATGTAAATGTGATGTGCTGTGTGAGGTGCTGTGATGTGAGGTGATGTGATGTGCTGTGCTGTGTGATGTGAGGTGATGTGCTGTGTGAGATCCTGTGCTGTGTGAGGTGATGTGATGTGTGAGGTGATGTGTGTGGTGATGTGTGAGGTGATGTGAGGTGATGTGATGTGTGTGGTGATGTGTGAGGTGATGTGAGGTGATGTGATGTGTGTGGTGATGTGCTGTGTGAGGTGATGTGTGTGGGAGAGAAAGAAAGTGAAAGGCAGAGGTGTGTCAGTGGAAAAGCGGTGATCTGACCTCTCTTACAGCAGCTGCAGGGCGTCTGGGCAGCAGATGTAACAGACGGCACGTGTGTGGCTGTCAACAATAAGTACAGACTGGTGACCTTTGGCTGTGCCAGGTACGTGTGTGTATCTTTTGTGTGATTGGTGTGTGCTTGACAAGAGGTCCTCAAGGATTGTACAATCTGCCAGCTTGGCAGGACTGTCTGGACTATTTTTAATCTCTCACACATTGACACCTGGCTGGCTGGCTGGTTGGCTGGCTGGTTGGCTGGCTGGCTGGCTGGCTGGCTGGCTGGCTGGTTGGCTGGCTGGCTGAACAGTGTGACTGCATCTCTTGATTGTGTAATTAACATTCCATTAATGCAGGGTTTATAGAGGCCTGTGGTGATACTGAGGTCAGCAGGAGACCGAGAGAACCTGAGTGACAGACAGTAGATGGCCTGAGTGACAGACAGTAGATGGCCCGAGTGACAGACGGTAGATGGCCCGAGTGACAGACGGTAGATGGCCCGAGTGACAGACGGTAGATGGCCCGAGTGACAGACGGTAGATGGCCCGAGTGACAGACGGTAGATGGCCCGAGTGACAGACGGTAGATGGCCCGAGTGACAGACGGTAGATGGCCCGAGTGACAGTCGGTAGATGGCCCGAGTGACAGTCGGTAGATGGCCCGAGTGACAGTCGGTAGATGGCCCGAGTGACAGTCGGTAGATGGCCCGAGTGACAGTCGGTAGATGGCAGTGATTTGAATCTCCAACCTTTCATCTAAATATTTATTGAATCCTCACAGTGCCTTATTTCAGCAGCAGTTTGTCAGTCAGGAAATGTAGGCTAATTGTATTGAATGATGTATTGAATCCACTGACCGTGTTTCTGTCTGTGTTCCAGTGGCTCAGTGTTGGTGTACAGTATCGATACCACTACAGGGTCCATGCAGCTCTCCCACAAGCTGGAGCTCACTCCTAAACACTACCCCGGTACGTACAACCCCCTAAACACACTACCCCGGTACGTACAACCCCCTAAACACACTACCCCGGTACGTACAACCCCCTAAACACACTACCCCGGTACGTACAACCCCCTAAACACACTACCCCGGTACGTACAACCCCCTAAACACACTACCCCGGTACGTACAACCCCCTAAACACACTACCCCGGTACGTACAACCCCCTAAACACACTACCCCGGGGCACGTACAACCCCTAAACACACTACCCCGGTAAGTACAACCCCTAAACACACTACCCCGGTACGCACTGCCCCGGTACGTACAACCCCCTAAACGCACTGCCCCGGTATGCACTGCCCCGGTACGTACAACCCCCTAAACACACTACCCCGGTACGTACAACCCCCTAAACACACTACCCCGGTACGTACAACCCCCTAAACACACTACCCCGGTACGTACAACCCCTAAACACACTACCCCGGTAAGTACAACCCCTAAACACACTACCCCCTAAACACACTGCCCCGGTACGTACAACCCCCTAAACGCACTGCCCCGGTACGTACAACCCCCTAAACGCACTGCCCCGGTACGTACAACCCCCTAAACGCACTGCCCCGGTACGTACAACCCCCTAAACGCACTGCCCCGGTACGTACAACCCCCTAAACGCACTGCCCCGGTACGTACAACCCCCTAAACGCACTGCCCCGGTACGTACAACCCCCTAAACGCACTGCCCCGGTACGTACAACCCCCTAAACGCACTGCCCCGGTACGTACAACCCCCTAAACGCACTACCCCGGTACGTACAACCCCGTAAACGCACTACCCCGGTACGTACAACCCCGAAACGCACTACCCCGGTACGTACAACCCCCAAACGCACTGCCCCGGTACGTACAACCCCCTAAACGCACTGCCCCGGTACGTACAACCCCCTAAACGCACTGCCCCGGTACGTACAACCCCCTAAACGCACTGCCCCGGTACGTACAACCCCCTAAACGCACTACCCCGGTACGTACAACCCCCTAAACGCACTACCCCGGTACGTACAACCCCCTAAACGCACTACCCCGGTACGTACAACCCCCTAAACGCACTACCCCGGTACGTACAACCCCCTAAACGCACTACCCCGGTACGTACAACCCCCTAAACACATCCACCCTGGTACCACCTGACACATGTACCTTTTATACAAACTACTACTCTCTAGTCTCACATTGTTTTTATTGTAAATAGTGGTTATGTTTTTATTGTAAATAGTGGTTATGTTTTGATTTCGACTGGCAAGTGGTGTTTAGTTCCCCTCAACACAGGCTATGTATGAGACAGAATCTGTTGATTTCATGTTATGGTATGTGTCTGCCCCCTCGTGGAAGTGAATGGTATAAAATGAGAGTACAGTGTGAAATCCTATTGACCTATCATAAACCTGAGCTCTGTTTTCATCATGGGAGATCCTGCAACCTATCTCTGTCAACAAGTGGTGAAACAAGCCATGTGGTCTAGAACTGTTGCTGGAAAGTTCGGCTGGAAAAAAATCATGACAATAGTTCCAGGAACAATTATGTTTTGGTTTAAAAGGATATTTAACAAACCCTCCATGTTACAGAAAATATTATTGTCTGACCTGTCGTCCGTTCCTCCTCCTCCTCCTCCTCCTCCTCCTCAGATGTGTGTAACAAGACAGGCGCGGTGAAGCTGATCCGCTGGTCCCCCGACTACAGTGTTGCCATGGTGACCTGGGAGTGCGGGGGACTGTCTCTGTGGAGTGTGTTCGGAGCCCACCTCATCTGTACCCTGGGGGAGGACTTTGCGTAAGTGATGATCAAAATTACCTCTGCAGTTCAGTCAGCTGCACAGTTCTAGATGGATATAGACACAACTTTATTTGCCTTCGAAAGGGAATTTTTCTCCCACATATATAAAAGCTTTGGTAATGTAGAAAGCAGATGTACACAGTGCATTCAGAAAGTATTCAGACCCCTTCACCTTTTTCACATTTTGTTAAATTACAACCTTATTCTAAAATGGATTAAACATAATCAATCTCCACACAATACCCCATAATGACAAAGTTTTTTCGCAAATGTATTAAAAATAAAAACTGATTACATTTCCATAAGTATTCAGACTCTTTGCTATGAGACATGAAATTGAGCTCAGGTGCATCCTGTTTCCGTTGATCATCCTTGATGTTTCTACAACTTGATTGGAGTCCACCTGAGGTAAATTCAATTGATTGGACATGATTTGGAAAGGCACATAACTGTCTATATAAGGTCCTACAGTTGATAGTGTCAGAGCAAAACCATTGTGTCGAGGCACACATCTGAGGAAGGTAACCAAAACATTTCTGCAGCATTGAAAGTCCCCAAGATCAGTGGCCTCCATCAATGTTAAATGGAAGAAGTTTGAAACTACCAAGACTCCTCCTAGAGCTGGCTACCTGGCCAAACTGAGCAATCGGGGGAGAAGGGCCTTGGTCAGGGAGGTGACGAAGAACCAGATGGTCACTCTGACAGAGCTAAAGAGTTCCTCTGTGGAGATGGGAGAACTTTCCAGAAGGACAACTATCTCTGCAGCACTCCACCAATCAGGCCTTTATGGTAGTGGCCAGACAGAAGCCACTCCTCAGTAAAAGTCACCTAAAGATTCTCAGACCATGAGAACCAGGATTCTCTGGTCTGATGAAACCAAGATTGAACTCTTTGGCCTGAATGCAAAGCTTCACGTCTGGAGGAAGCCAGGCACCGCTCATCACCTGGCCAATACCATCCCTACGGTGAAGCATGGTGGTGGCAGCATTATGCTGTGGGGATGTTTTTCAGTGACAGGAACTGGGAGACTAGTCAGAATCCAGGGAAAGATCAGCTGAGCAATGTACAGAGAGATCCATGATGAAAACCTGCTCCAAAGCACTCAGGACCTCGGACTGGGGCGAAGGTTCACCTTCCAACAGGACAAAGCCCAGACTTAAACCCAATCGAACATCTCTGGAGAGACCTGAAAAACAAATTCTCTCAAGCTCTGTCCAACCTGACAGAGCTTGAGAGGATCTGCAGAGAAGAATGGGAGAAACTCCCCAAATACAGGTGTGCCAAGCGTGTAGCTTCATACCCAATAAGACTCAAAGGTACCCAAAGGTGCTGTTAATATGTTAATATGATATTTCAGTTTTATTTTTGATACATTTGCAAAAAAAAATGTAAACTTGTTTTTACTTTGGGGTTGTGTAATAGAATGATTGGGGGTTTAAATCAATTTTAGAATATGGCTGTAACTTAATAAAATGTGGAAAAACTGAAGGGGTCTGAAAACTTCCTAATGTACTGTAGATGTAAACATTCCATACAACAAAAACAAGACCTGTACACCTCAGTACAGACTGAAGATGGCGCTCTTTCATTGACTTCATATAGGGTGCATTTTTGCATATTATTCTGCCCTCCTATCTCTCTCCAGGTATCGGTCAGACGGAACTAAAAAGGACCCTATAAATATCAGCTCAATGTGCTGGGGAGCAGAGGGCTACCACCTGTGGGTCATCACTAGCAGAGAGGAGGCAGAGCTAGTAGAGAACATGGAGGAGGCTCCTCCCCAGACCCAGCAGGCTGGCATACTGCAGTTCAACTTCATCAAGAGCGCCCTCACGGTCAACCCCTGCACGGTGATGTTATGGACATGGCATTATATGCATGCACACACACACCCTGTCACCCACTTACAGTGCCTCAGAAAGTAGTCACACCCCTGGACTTTTTCCAAATGGCGTTGTTACAAACCAGGATTAAAATGGATGTATTTAATTAACTATCTACACAAAATACTTATGTCAAAGTGGAAGAAAAATTTGTGTGTATATATTTATTTTTATTTTTTTACAATTAATAGAAAACAAATGAATAATATAAGTATTCAACCCCTTGAGTTAATACATGTTAGAATCACCTTTGACAGTGATTACAGCTGTGAGACTTCCTGATAGCTCTTGAAGAGCTTTGCACACCTAGATTGTACAGTATTTGCCCATTTATTCTTTCAAAAAATGTTCAAGCTCTGTCAAGTTGGGTATTGATCATTGCTAGACAGCCATTTTCAAGTCTTGCCATAGATTTCCATGTCGATTTTTAAGTCAAAACTGTAACGAGGC